>NC_089786.1:27038043-27058043 GCF_040412425.1 Macrobrachium rosenbergii
ACAGTAAAGATCTGCTCCAAATATGGCATCTACATCTTGCAAGTCAGAAGTCTGCAAACACAATCATCCTGAAGTATCATGGCTGCCTTAAGGAATGATTCAGTTCGTCCTTTTTCAGAAATCATCCATTTATCATATACGTTGTTGTGTTTGGAATTCCCACAAATGACATATTTTGTAAAAAAAACACAAAAAAAAAAAAACAAAAAAAAAAAAAAGTTAATATTAGCTGGCAGAGATGTGGTGTCCTGAGAATCCACCACATGGAACGTGGTTACTCTGTTGAACAGAGGCTGAGCTATCCTCTGGGAATGAGCAGTAATGTCTGGTGGAGACTTTACTTAACTGCATGAGTTTATCCAGCGTTGTCTTGAGGGTATGCTGTTTACAGTATTCGTTGGTAACATGGTATAAGAATTTGCCTTTGTCCATTTGCTTCAGTCTGTCAAAAACTACGTCCCTTCTCATTTCCGCTGCTTCAGTGATATATGTCCTGCCATTCTCTGTGCTGGTGGTTGCAAATTTATCTTCAGATTTTTGGCAAATATGTATTACCTTGGATCGCAAGAACCACTTGAGGATGGTGACTGTGATGCCCTTAATTTTTTCTTTGGTGCGCTAGAGTCAGACATTCTTCACTGAAAAAAACAGGTATCCCAAAATTTTAAATGAACAATATATGAACAGAGAACATAGAATAAACTGGATTTATTAATTTTTTGCATTCTCATTGCCATCCCTATGAATACAAATTACGACATATATTTCATATGTCTCTGTATGTTGATACGATATATATTCCTTTTATTGACTGCTGCACAGGGTTTAAAATAAGAAGACAAGTTTTCCAACCAATTTCAAAAACTTGCATATGGTGTACCTAACCAGAACGTAAAAGCATTATACGTTCAATCTATTCGCCTTTTTTTTCACAAATATTTAAATATGAAAATTCATAGATTTTACTTTCTCATCAGGAAAGATCATAATGTTGTCCAATCTTATAGTACTTGTACCAATGAATAGATCAATATTTAAGCTTTATTTTGAAAGGTGAACTCTGTAGACCGTTTCATTGCTGAGTTATTGCAAGGTATGCAATCAATACACGTAAAAAAAAGGAGTTATTTTGATTTCATCAACTTCAACAAAAATCCTGAATAACACGATAACTGCCGGGTTTCTGGATGTCTACCCTCGCTAAAAAGTTGTCCCAGTAGACCTTCTAACTAAATCAAGCACTGTAATTTTCTGGCCCTTTCATGCATGCAATCACCCCTTGGCTCCTAGACTATATTTTTATTCATAACAGAGAAAAAGAGGTCATCTGATATCAGCTGATACTATCACTGGATGAAACTGGTCCAGACGAAGACGCGTGCCTGATGATGAGTGGTGTTTACATAACCGTTATGATCACAAAAGTAATTTCGTGTGCTCTCTAACATATTAACCTCCACTGCTTCCTGCCGCGTATCTCCCCACGCTTTTCACTATATAATCTTATTTATGTATAAGGTTAATTTCAACAGTCACCAATGAGGACTATAATTATCATCCAGTAGCAGAGTCGTTCCACCTTTAGTCCCAACAGACAAGCAGACTGACAGACAAGCTGACGAAGCGAACCAAAATCAGACTAGACTAACTCCCTGGCTGAAGGTGAAAAGCAGCGTCAGTCTACTAATGTGTCTATTCATCAGCTCCCTTCCAGTGGCTTAAGTGTCTCAAAGCATAATTATGACAAAATGGAATTCAATAACAAAAGAAGCAGAGAAACAGTGAAGCTGTTAAACACCCATTAAAATATTAAATGCATAAAGTAACACCTCGCTGGAAGAAAGGGAATGCTGTTAAGCTTATTCATCTAGAAATAGATGGGAAGCTGTTATTGCTAGGCTGAATTATCCTAATTTCTCCTAATATGATAGGGACGGATGGGTTTGAACATTGAGAAAAGGTTATCCTTAACGAAGTTCGACACTGAAACATTGCATTGACAATTAATTTCTGTTAATATTTAAACATTCTTTCAGAATCAACTGATGAACGCTAGCGAGGAAATAAAACTAATATCACAATTTTCCTAAGACACTGATAACTCGGTCTCTCTCTCTCTCTCTCCTCTCTCTCTCTCTCTCTCTCTCTCTACTGACATTTTACTATAAATTCTATGCGACCTCCTTACTTCTGTCTTTCTCGGCAATCTTCACTCTGCTCTTCTCGTGTCTTTATTCTCTTTTATTCCTCATTCTTCCTACAGCAATGTCTGCCCCATCCCACCCACCCATTAAATATCCTCTCCAGTATTAACGCAAAAGAACACCTTTGATTCTGTCCTTCTACCCGATTCCTTACTCTGTTTTTAATATGCTCTTTTTTGAGCGACTTCATCGTATCAGGGTCCACATAACCCCATAAAACGGTTTGCTGGAATTACCTCACAATTTCTGTATCAAAAACTCAACAAAGAGAGAGAAAAACCTCTAAAGTCACTGACCTCCACTTCAAAATTTTACACTGAAATTCAATATCAACTCTTCTTCACATCGCAACACATAACAAAAAGAGACACAAAGAGAGCACCAATGGAAAATATACTTTTGTTTTGACCGTCATTGCGCCTGATTAGTACCTCTTGGAGGACTTAAAAACTATAGCTTTTTAAACACTATGGATTACTATTTTATGTATCACTTTTTTTTACACTTTTCTTTCAACTTGCGTTTTTCCATATCCCTCCTCTTTCATCCAAAGTGGGTGCCGTGGCTGAGTTGTGTTTCTTCTGGCTCAAGTTTAGTAGATCCGTGGATTACTCCCGGTCTGCCGCCGACCAGCTATGATTACATTCCAACGTCTGTGGTGATAAAGAACAAAGGAGTGTGGCCAGCAACCTCATCATTAAAGTCATGTTGAGAATCCGGAAAGCTGCACCCCTCTGGCTCCACTTCTCCCTAGAGTAAAAAGATGCATGATGAGAAAGACTATGTGCATGTATGTAAAAGTCTAAAATGTGTATATATATATATATATATATATATATATATATATATATATATATATATATATATATATATATATATATATATATACACATGCATACACACACACACACACACAAGTTATATATATATATATATATATATATATATATATATATATATATATATATATATATATATATATATATATATATATATATATATATATAAATGTATGTATGTATGTATGTATGTATACCCCTAATCTCTGTAACAACAGCTGATCGTATGATAGAAAAAAATTAATTGAGAAGAATGGGAAACATAAAACACTAAAAACTACATGGAAACTTTAAAAAATGTAAGAATTAAAAAGAAACATTGCACTATTTAGAAGCAAATCATAAGTTAGCTTCAGGTTTTCACATTTTCAGACAGATAATGAGATGGGAGTAGGCTATCGAACGTTCCCTGCGTTGATCTTGATATGTTTTGACAGAAATTTTAGAGGCGTCTGTATTTATTGTACAGTTCATGATCTAATAAGAAAAATGATGGTTATTGTTTTTATTCTTATTTTTCTTATCATTATTATGAAGATGCGTAAGGAATAACCTTAAAAGATCATTAACTTCCAAAGAAAGCTCCCATGAAAGGAAATGACCATAATTAATGAAAATAAGAGAATGTGAAGAGATACATATAACCAGTGAACATAAATATCAATAAATCAACCAATACATTATTATTCAAGAGAACTTTTGGTCTGATCGCTTGTTTTTTATTATTCTACAAAGACAGAGCCTTTTTTTTATCATCTAAATGTTATACACAAATGGGAATGATATGTGCGTTACCTCTTGCAATATTTCAAAGAAATTACTTTTCAAGCACAGGTTCCAGAAAATGGTAAAATGTGGAGCATTACCAACAACCATGTCAGCAATGGTAGCTCTTAGGACAGATGAAAAAAAAGGCCCTTGACATAAATTTTTTGGGCCAATATTAAAAAAATTAGTCTCTGTTTTAGTTGATTGTATTCTGCATTTTCTAAAGATTATTCAGAGCACTGACTAGAAAGACAATGTCTTAGCTGATTTATGGCATATTTTCTGAAAGAATAATTTCCTTTTAAAAAGTAAACATCTTACTTTTATTCCGTAACTAAATTTGTCTCTAAATGTGAAACAAATTAATGGGCTTACACACTGACAATCTAATTGATAAAGTGACATGGAGAATTCTGATTTTGCTTGATTTTCTTGCTTTCGGTCTTTATAACCACCACCAGAAGACTTCACAAGTCCCCGGAAGCCCTCCTCGAGAAACGACGAAGGGAAATCCTCTGGAATCACTAATTGCCACGTCACGTTCTCCGGACCTTTTTCTATTTTTTTGCCTATTCTCGATTAGGGTGCTCGTATACCCATCATTCAAGGCCTTCTTCGAGAAAACGTTGAGTTACAAGAGGCTGTTCTTGGCAGGTCCTACTTGGTAGTGCAGAGAATATGTCGTTTTCTACTTTTTCCTTTTGCCTTGCTCAACATGGCGACTTTTACAATGCGTGAAAAAGGAGATTACAAATAAGCATCCCGGATGGAAAAAGAAGTTATCTTAGTTTAACCAGACCACTGAGCTGATTAACAGCTCTCCTAGGGCTGGCCCTAAGGATTAGATTTATTTTTACGTGGCTAAGAACCAAATGGTTACCCAGCAACAGGACCTACAGCTTATTGTGGAATCCGGACCACATTATAGCGAGAAATGAATTTCTATCACCAGAAACAAATTCCTCTTGTTCTTCACTGGCCGGTCGGAGATTCGAACTCGCGACCAACAGAGTGGTAGCTGAGAACGGAACCCGCGCTCCCAGCGAGGAACTATCCCGGATGGGTTACACCAGTAACAGAATGAGGGAAGTGAAAATGTCTTGCCCAGTTTTTAGGAGAAATTCTTTGTCTCTGTAAAAATGTTATCTAATTTCGGATTTAACATATATATATATATATATATATATATATATATATATATATATATATATATATATATATATATATATATATATATATATATATATATATATATATATATATATATATATATCAATTTCAGACCTGTTGCCCGTTTTAAGGAAAAATCGTTATACTGCAAAATAAAAAGATTAGTGTGGATCGTAAAGAATATTTTCTTGAAAACATGAAACTATTGTCATACTGTGTTATAAAAAATCACGCAGGTTTCAATTTCAATTATTGGAATTTTAATGAACAGGGGTTAAGAGGTATGGAGGTATGGGTTAAGAAGGCACAGTCGTTACTGATATTAGATACAAAAATAACATGAGGAAAGATATTCAAAAAAGAAAAAAACTTAAGATACAATATGGTGTCTTTGACTGAAGTCATGGACAAATTCTGGTTTAGTCATTCTGTTTAGAAAACAATTTTATTAAAGCTTCGAGATTCTTTTGTGCCTCAACAAACACGACGCTCTTGGACAAAGTCGTTCAGTCTTTCAGCATTCTGTAAATCCCACAAACAAATCAACTTCCCAAGCGTCTGGTGGAAGAACATGAGATTCTATGAGATAAGTATAAGAATTCTCGAGTTTTGACATAAAATATGAATAATTCTGTTTACTGGTAACCTAACAGATGCCCTAACTGTTTTCATGAATTTTGTTTTTAAAGGGCATAGCCTCTGGAAAACCTTTGGATTTACGCAAATAACCAAGGATATAACCATTACTTTTTCTGAGATAAAAAATACTACTCCCAAAGCTGCATGTTGAATGTGAATTAAACTAAATAACTTGAAGGTGTTAAAATAAATCGTTTTAGCAGAAAAATTGTAATGGTAAGGAATGCGGAGGTATGGAGAGGTGGTAAAACGGTTAGCGCTGGTGGAAAAATAAAAATGATCGGCGTGTTCGGAAATTATTTAGTTATATTATGTGGGTAGAATGGATGACGATAGGATGGTGAAACGAGAGTATATTTCATAAGGTTAGATGGTAGGAAGAGAAGAACTAGAAGAACTTGGATATACGAGTACGTAGTAAAGTGGGTATAAGAAAGGAAGGGCGTCATCATTTAGGGAACGGAAGAACGCGTAAAAGGACGGGTAAACTGACTAATTCGTACAAGGGGTATCGGAATGCTGCTGACAAGCCTTCTCTGCAAGTGGGAGCATTATCTGTTGGGCCTGGCCCAACCGTTCTCACAACTGGCTTTTAAACAAGTAAGCAGAATGAATGTATACCTTAGTTCAAGCTTCAAGGAGTACGAAGTTCATATCTCACCGTTTGGCAATAATAATAATAATAATAATAATAATAATAATAATAATAATAATAATAATAATAATAATAATGTTTCGTTTTACTGTTCTATTCACAAGGCTTTGGAACTGCTTATACTGACTTTTCGATTAGGAAGACTCAGTTTGGAAAATCATTCTTACTCGAATCCTCCAGTTCCAGCAATTCTTTCACCTCACCTCAAGTGATTTTTATTTTTTTAATTATTGCTGCAAAATATGTATCTGGGAATCATAGCCTATTACTTCGCCAGTGATGATAACTGATGTAAATGATTATGGAAAGTCTTTAATGATTTTCTGTCTATTTTAGCCTCGTGTTCAGGGATAAATACAACAGAGTGTCTTTGGGGATTCGGTTCCTCAATATGATGGAGAGGTTAATTTTTTGTTTTTTTTTTTGACACTGTATTCTTCGAAGCATCCTTGGTACCGTTTATTACTACACAAATATTTATTACTACACAAATACAAGATCTGTGAGTAGGCATTGGCAACGTACAGGACGTACAGTATGTTGGGCACTTACTTTGGGATAGTGACATACCTAACATTTAGCACTACTCTCTCTCTCCCTCTCTCTCTCTCTCTCTCTCTCTCTCTCTCTCTCTCTCTCTCTCTCTCTCTCTCGCCTTCCTTATCGTCTTATGAATCGACATCTGTCACGTAATTTGTAACGTAAACCCGTAAGAAAAGATATCCTTGAAGGTAATAATAATGTGAAACTGGCCATATTTTATTTATTGTCACTATTTAATTCCATTCTTCGGGATTTTGTCACTAATAGAATTTACAATGCGTGAAAATATTGTAAGAATTATTCATTAAAATGACGGATAAACACATGTCGCGTGTGCCTCTAAACTGAAAATTATCAAAGTTAGTATAAATAGGACGTGTATAATAATAATAATAATAATAATAATAATAATAATAATAATAATAATAATAATAATAATAATAATAATGTACTGGCTAAGAGCACGAGATAATGGGAACAGGCTCAGTCTAAGCATTACCCTGTTATTATCCTGCTTCAGCGTTTTCCCAAGGTACCAGCATTATTACAGGCGCTATGAGAAACGTGATCCACATTCCCATTATCGGGCAAACTGGGGCAAAGGAAAGTTTCTGTTTTGGAGGACGAAAAACGGCTGTCATCTGACAGAAAGAAAATAAAAGATCTAGTTAAAGCGGTAAAAAAGAAGTGGAGTAAAATGAGAACACCATTACGGAAGAAGGATTTTGGAGCAAGTTGACAGAAGAGAATGAATGTACGAATTTAGTAAATTGCAGAAGCAAATATTGTGAACTGATTAAACGCGATAGATGACGAGAAACTCCGGTATGAGAAGACTTCGATATAGAATGATATATAACGTGAAGTAATCTAGAACGTGTAAATGAAAATTCAAGCACAAATAAACGGGGAAATACGAAAAAGAGATAAAAGACAGAAAGAAAAGAAAGGAAGGCGTCAGAAAACAATACAAAGACAATATATTATAACTGAAAAAAATAAATAGAATACACAGAACAAAGAAAAAGATAATAAAGAAAACTTAAAAAAAATAAGGCCACATTCTTATAATAATGATAATAAAAGTATTAAGGGCTTTAAGAAATAGGCGATCAGACGGATGGAAATCTGCTGCCTTACAGGCGAAATGGATTCAAGGAATATACGTAGGAGACTTCATGTAATTCAACTTCAGTTTTCCCTTGCCAGGGTTCATTGGCAGACTTGGCACTTCGGAGCTTTCGTTTCTCTTTTACGGTTCTGTTAAGCTTGCAATTTCGAGCTCTTATATTACGAATTGCCAAATGTACTAGGATCAAGAGACAGAAGACAAATAGAATAGCGGAAGCTGTTTCAATGTAACTACAGAGAATCTTCAAAAATATTGATTAAAAAGTTAAAAACTCACTTGGAAATTCACAGGAAAAGGAGATGACATGAAAGTTAAAGACAGATGTATATGCGTAAAAATTCAATTTAACGTCAATCGAGGAGGTATTAGAAAAGTAACTAGTGATTCATTTGAATACGAAAGGAAAAAACTTGCCTCTTCATTCGTTTTGTTTAGGCTTCTCTTGCCATTCGCTTTCTAGATGTGAAAGAGAATTTCGAATAATGTCTGATTAGGTTTTGCTATATATATATATATATATATATATATATATATATATATATATATATATATATATATATATATATATATATATATATATATATATATATTTATATATATATATATATATATATATATATATATATATATATATATACATATATATATATATATATATATAACATATATATATATATATATATATATATAAATATATATATATATATATATATATATATATATATATATAATATATATATGGCCATATATACATATATATATATATATATATATATATATATATATCTCGATATATATATATATATAATAGCTGAACAACCCAGCACCGCCAGGAAAAATTCTGAATAACCAATAAACTCTCTAACTCTCTCTCTCTCTCTCTCTCTCTCTCTCTCTCTCTCTCTCTCTCTCATCTCTCTCTCTCATTCCTGTTAAGATAGTTGCTCAACATTGCCCAGTATTTTGACAATTAATATTTCACCCCTTCTCACCTCAACTTCCTATCGGAGCTGAACTTGGACTTAAGGTTACCGGTAGTGTCACTATTCATCTCAACGACCTGGAAAAATATGGATTAGACACAAATATATGTAATTTTTAGCTATTTTTACATGTCACCCACATCCCTATCCTTCTCACCCTTCAAATTGGGGTTGAACTTGGACTTAAAGGGCACGGGGAATGTCACTATTCATCTCAGTAAGCTTAAAAACCATGGATTAGAATAATAATATCTGTTATTTTCTGTTATTTTTACATGTCACCCCCCTTCCCACCTCCCCATTCCTACTGGCAAAAAACTTAGACTTAAAGAGCATTAGGAGTGTCACTATTCATCTCAGCGACCTTGAAAACTATGGATTAAACACTAAACTATCCATACTTTCGGTCATTTTTACATGTCATCCCCTTCTCACACCCAAACGCTTTGGGTGCCAGTGATGTCTTACCCACACAGTGTTCTTTTCGAGATAGTTATGTCATATGTATACTGTTTGGTTGAAATTTCTCAATGCATCTCTGTTTGTTTGTGGAACATACACACACACATGGATGCATACATTCATATATATATATATATATATATATATATATATATATATATATATATATATATATATATATGTTATATATATATATATATATATATATATATATATATATATATATATATATATATATATATATATATATATATATATCAATCAAAGCATGATATTTATATATTGAATTAAATTTAGAGCTCAATGTCTGTGAATATAAAATATCATGGTGATAACAAATATTCACAAATAGCTGCATGTCTCAAACATTACAATCGGCTGTCATGGTGGAGGTGGGTTGATACCGACGCAAAGTACCAATATTATATCAGATTTAAAAAAAAAAAAATAACATAAATTTTATGAGGAACTGAAAAATTATACACATCAAGCTTCTTACCTTTTTCTGATTAATTCAATCATTTATAGTTATGAAGCTACAAGTATTTTAAATTTCGCCATGACTTTATGGATACCCTGTGTGTGTGTGTGTGTATATATATATATATATATATATATATATATATATATATATATATATATATATATATATATATATATATATATATATATATATATATATATATATATATATATATATATATATATATATATATATATATAGTTGCATGTGGTCTTGGCTTGATCATGTATTATTCAATTTAAGTAATTTTCACGGCCTGCAAACCAAGATTACATCGTAACCTGCCACTTGAAGCCAAAAGTTAACCTCAAAGACAGTCGTTAATTAGCCAAAGGTCGCCAGTTAAAGGGTAATTAACCTAACAAGAATATTTGAGATGAATTTGATTTTAAACGCAAGCGGTTCTTCCAAACGTTCGGACGCGAGGCATACAAAAGCATCGAGATTTTACCTGATTTTGCTTACCTAAATCCTAGGTATTTTACTGGAATAACGGGGTTGAAGCTAACAATATAATAATTTGGCTTAATCTAGACTTCAGTAAACACATATACCTAAGTGGTGGCTGAAGGAAGAAAACAAAGAAAAAATGTGAAATACAGAAAAGTAATAGTCAATCGTGAAGCTTCAACAAGAATCGGACTTACCGCGGAATGTCGAAGTCGCTGCGCAAACGAGGGACCTCAGGAGTCGTATTCTGGCAGTCTTCCCAATTCACTAATTAAGATAGACGTAGGAGTAAAAGTAATAAAGAACAAAGAATATCGTTCGGGCGATGCGCAGCGCCACCCTGGTTCAGTGACGCGTGACTCTCTCTGACCGACCTGCGCCGTTCCGCCAGATGAGCGGCTCTTGACATATACCGCGGGCAATCCGACCTTGACAAAGGCATCGTCGAATGCATAGAATAAAGCTTAAGGGCCACCATAACTAGGGTTCATTGAGCGTAAAACCCTCTCTGAGCTTAGGTCCCTAATGCCCTAGCATATTTTGTTTATAAACTGTCAGCCTATGTCGCGCCATTTGTCTACTGGTGTGATTGTTATTTTGAATTGGCTAGCCTACCAGCAGGGCAGAGATGTTCTCTGTCGAGGTCAATCTGACTAATATTCCTACACCTAAATACATCGAGGGCGAACAACAGCAATATTAAAAAAAAAAAAAAAAAAAAAAAAAAAAAAAAAAAAAAATATATATATATATATATATATATATATATATATATATATATATATATATATATATATATATATATATATATATATATATATATATATATATATATATATATATATATATATATATATATATATATATATATATATATATATATATATATATATATATATATATATATGTGTGTGTGTGTGTGTGTGTGTGTGTGTGTGTGTGTATCTATCATCTATCTATATACGTGTTTATATATATATATATATATATATATATATATATATATATATATATATATATATATATATATATATATATATATATATATATATATATATATATATATATATATATATATATATATATATATATATATATATATATATATATATATATATAAATACAGCATGGAGGACAAGTGCTTGAGAATATAATAAAATCCACATTAGAAGGTGAGTTAAAACAGAATTTAAACATGTACTTTTGTATTTTTTTCTATATTTTAAATTTCACACTAAATACAAAAGAAGTTGACAGAGACTTATATACGAAAACAGAAGGTGGGGTGGGGTTACAGTTTGTTTTATCTGAGCACCATGGTCTTTAAACAAAAAAGACAAGGACAAAGGTTCAAAGCACTATCCAGGGTGGAGGTTAAAATTCTTGGTTGATGTAGCTTTAATAAACAGTTTCTAGCAGATTTCTTTTCTGATGGTGTTTGATCGATCAGATTATCGTTGAACTGGGATAAGTCGATGATAATCCACAAGGTCAACGACCATCAGAAAAGGAATCTGCTAGAAACTGTGTTTATTGAAGCCACATCCACAAGGAATGTTAACCTAAACCTGATCATTCCCTTGATCCTTTGTCCTGTCTTTTGTTTAAAGACGTATGCCCAGATTAGAAACTGTAATCACCCCTTCTGTTTTTGTATATAAACTCTATGAACTTTTTTTTAGTGTGAACTTGAAAATGTAAAACAAATTACAGAAGTGCTTGTTCAAAAACCTGCTTTGCACACCTTCTGAATGTGGCATTTATAATATATCTATCTTTTCTATCTATCTATCTATCTATCTATCTATCTATCTATATATATATATATATATATATATATATATATATATATATATATATATATATATATATATATATATATATATATATATATATATATTATATGTATACATCAGTAAGTCCATATCAGAAGGTGAGTGAGGACCAGGACTTTGAACAAACAATTTCATGAGTTTATTTTACATTTTCAAGTTCATAATGAATACAAAAGAAGTTGACAGAAGTTTATTTACAAAAACAGAAGGTTGGGGCGGGGTTACAGTTTGTTAATCTGGGCAGCATGTTCTTTAGACAAAAAAGACAGGGACAAAGGATCAAGGGATAATCCAGGGTGGAGATTAACATTCCTGGTGGAAGTAGCTTTGATGAAGACACTCTCCAGCAGATTTCTATTTCGATGGTCGTTGACCATGTAGATGACCATTGACTTATCCTAGTTCATCCCATGGCCTGTCTTAAGCCAGTGATCCACAATGCCATTATTTGATAAGCCTCTTGAAATGGCATATTTGTGTTGGGAGTTTCTTACCCTTAGTCCTTTTGATGTTTGGCCAATATAAATCTTATTACATTCTTTACAAGGAATACTGTATACAATATTGTTTGAATTGATGGGCTATTCTTAATTAGTTTATTTCTCAAAAATATTATTATATTTAAATTAGTTAATATCAAAGGGTTTTTAAAACAGGAACTGCAGGAATGAAATTAGGATGAAGTGGTAAACAGAGAATATTCTTAAGTTCGTTGTTAATAATGACTGGTTTATAATATGACTCTTTGCTTTATTTTTACAAAGTTCTAAAAAAATATGGAGGGTAACATAATGAATCTCTATTTTATCAATAATTTAAAGTCCTCTTCCAAAAATTCAGGACTACAAATTCTAAGAGCTCGAAGATACATACTGAAACTGTTGACATCTTAATTTGTTTAGCATGATTAGATAAAAATTAATATATGACAAATTATTCGTAGGTTTGCCTATATGCTTTAAAACAAAAATTGGTGTTATTTCTAATAACTAGGGCGTCCAGAAATGGTATACAATTATTTTTTCTTTGTGCATTCACAAACTCACACACTCATATATATATATATATATATATATATATATATATATATATATATATATATATATATATATATATATATATATCTATATATATATATATTTATATATGCGATATGCGTGTGTATGTGGGCATCAAAAAAAAATGGATAATTTAAGGAAAATGAAATGTCAAGAATATCAGATGAGCAGGAAAGGAAGATTACCATCCAACACAGGATGAACTACAGCACCACCTACAAGCAGGAAGCCCAAGCCGTCCGAGGGATAATCCAGAGAGGTGTCCATACGTCTGATTTGAGCCGAAAAGGTAGATTTTGAGTTATATTTTCTAATAACCCAATGGCAGCCTTAGTGAAGCAAAATAGCACTGCACCACCACAGGAACAAGCAGCCTAGACCAATGTAGTACATAAATTTGCTTGTCCAGAGGGGATTTGTGAGTCCTCCAAATCCAGCTATATTTTTCATACTACGACTTACCTGAGGAAGTAGTTGCAGTATTACAGAAACCAGGGTTCCACTTTTCAGCATTATACTAAACGACATGGCATGCGACAAACAGTAGTCGAATGAACATTTGCAACAACAACAATTAGACAAGAAAATACAACATTCATGACCTCAGAAGTTGTATCGATAAAATTACATAAATTTATCTTAAACGTCCACACGGAGGCATAGGGCGCTAGACGGAATTTCCGATGACCTTGAAGACGGAACACATGGCTTATCTAATAAGCACAACAGCTAATAACTAGACGGCGGGCTGTCTAGTTGAATTATAATAGGGTAAAATTTGTATGATGTCACAGTATGACTTTCTAACTGTTATTATAAATAAAACTATACGCAGTATGTAGAGTTAGTTGTACCCTCACCTGAGGACGGTGTGCTTGACACTGAAATAAGTACTTACTGTGAGTGTAAATAAACATTTGACCATTATAATTTCGAGTGTTTCCTAAGAGCTTTCTTGGTTTTCTGTGAAGAAACAATAGTGAGTAGTTAAGTGTAAAACAAAGAAACAATATTGCATGAAGAAGTAAGTATAAAAAGAATGCACTGGTCAAAGAAGAGAATGGAAAGTGAAATGATAAATAAAAATCGTTTTTTACTGAATAGTACCAGACAACAACACAGAGAGAAAACTACGTAAAATAGCAAGTTTATGCCACAAAATTATTAGTCTTGAATTTGTGCTAATATTCAACCATAATTGTATAAGAGAGAAACTGTGCCCCTAAAGTATTTCCGGCTGTGGTACGAAACGAAACTTTTGGCCGAGGGTAGAGGAACCAATCGCCAGAGAAAAAGGAGGTGAGGAATGAATATGAAATGTGTGTGTATGCATGCATACATACATACATTTATATATATATATATATATATATATATATATATATATATATATATATATATATAATATATATATATATATATATATATATATATATATATATATATATATATATATAAATATAAATATATATATATATATATATATATATATATATATATATATATATATATATATATATATATATATATATATATATATATATATATATATATATATATATATATATATATATATATATATATATATATATATATATATATATATATATATATATATATATATATATATATATATTGTTGTAATTTTAAAGCTGGGGTCTTGCTAGATAAATGAGGTATACTAGGATGATACGCAACTTAACCTAATTACCACAAAAATCTGGACTCTGGCCTTGGGGACAGCTAAAATTACAAACAACAAAATGCCTGAAAGGCTACTTCAAGGGGAAAGTGATCAGATAAACTCTGAGGTTAAACTTAATTCGTAATATTTACAAATAAAAACACACACACACACATCAGAAGAATGGTAGAGTAATTCTGGAGAAATGATGCAAAGCAAATGACAGGAAATTCCAGGAAGGAATACAAATGGGTTGTCTGCTTCAAAGTTGTTGAAACAAAGTAAGGAGGGCCACTAAGCACACAGATGATATGCAAGTCCACAGTGAGAAGTCCTAATCTGTAACCAACACACGTTTAGTTAACCGGCTCCAGCACTGTAATGAAGGAATCGAGGAATCGCATAAAAGATGCCTAAGCTGAACTCGATTCCCGTGACTCGGACATCAAACGATTACGTTACTCTTCTCGTAAATGCTTTGTAAATTAAACAGTACAAAATATAAGCAATACAGGTCTCATTGTAATTATATCGCACTATGAAAGGAAAGGCAACACGGCTGGAGAATAACAGGGAACATGACTAAAGAAAAACCTTAAATCCTGGTAATTTACCTTTTATTTGGAAGCTGAAGTTTCTCCTTGTGATGGCCAGCAAAGGAGTGAATTAATTCACATCAAAAGTTACTTTTCTTGTCAGCCACGTGTTCGTAAAGGGCAGTGGATAGAGCGAGAGACGGAGCTCTGGAGTCTGTGGGGCCGCCAACAATTCTGAGGCCCTAGCTTCTTGTCCAGGGCTCTTTTATAGCGTCGGAAGTTACAGCTTTTCCTCATAGATGGCGTTATGATCACTCTGCCCTCGTGAGAACTGCGGGATCACATGGTTTCAAATTCAAAATGGTGGAACGCACGTGGTCCGCCCGCCAGCTGGCCTGCCTCTGGCGACGGTTAGCTCTTGGCAGGGTCCGCACCCGGAATTAAGAGATTTCGACAGCACGTTGGACAAGAAAGGGATTTAAAGGAGTTTCCCCCACAAAAAGGCAGTGGGGAGAGGTTTTAGAGGCGAATTTCTCATAGTGATTCATACTAAATTTGCCTTATTTAACTACTTATTCATTTTACTTTAAATCTAGTGCAAGAAAACGTGGCGTAGGAGGGAATATATATATATATATATATATATATATATATATATATATATATATATATATATATATATATATATATATATATATATATATATATATATATATATATATATATATATATATATATATATATATATATATATATATATATATATATATAATACTGGATGGGACGTTAGTGTGTACTCCTTGTATTTACAAGGAGATGAAGACTGTTAACAAAAAAGAAAAGGAAATGCAGAGAGGACAATCCATGAAGAGAAAAGTCAGGGGAGTGGAGAATGAGGTCGAAAAAGTTATAAAAGACATTGTTAAAAAGAGAATAAAAAACTGATAAAGATGAAGTTAAATGAAGACAAGGGCAGGACTACGAACAAAAGATGAGAGAGAGAGAGAGAGAGAGAGAGAGAGAGAGAGAGAGAGAGAGAGAGAGAGAGAGAGAGAGAGAGAGAGAGAGAGAGAGATAAAAAGAATAGGAAAACTAGAGATGATAAGAAACAAGGACGAATAAAAATGTGGAAAAACGAAAGAAGGAAAATGACAGGATTTCACTAAAATGAAGACCATACGTCTTATATACCAGAGAGCGCATATCGGCAAAGGAAATAAGTAAATAATTTGAAAGGTAAGACAGTGATACAGAATTAAAATGAAAGCTGATACAGTTATCGTAATGGAATCATTAGTGAAATTCATTTCTGATAGCTACAAACTGTCTTCATGAGAAAGTAAGAATAAAAATGAAAAAGATTGAACGAAAAGAAAATTAAAATAAAAGGAATTCTTCAGAATTATAAAGAAAAAGAATTTGTGGGGATGAACTTGAATAAGATAAAAAAAAAAAAAGTTACGGAATATAAGAGATATTTCAACTATCGCATCTATTAATTCAGAGTGGTGTCATTCTGTTATTATTCAAACTATTCTCACTACATTTCCATGGAATTTGACCTTCTGTCATCTAGAAAATTTAGACTAGTAAATTTTAGAATAAAAGTAGTTAAAATCGTATTGTTGACAATGTTGTATGGGCTTTTGTAGTGAGGAGCAATCTCCAGAAAAATCTGGGTTTCTGTAATGGTGTAATGAATACAACGCTTAAAGGAACATAATAAAGACCAGGAATAAACCAAAGGTCGAAATGCTTCCAAAGATTCTGTATATTAAACCTTTCCAACTACGGTGTAGTAAAGCCCTATTGTTTACACCACGGGTAAAAGCTATGGGATACTAGTCATCGCCATCAATGGCACCATTTTTTAAGGAGACACATTTCTTATTTGGTGGTACTATGTGAAGGGCAAATATAAATATGATAGAAAAATATACTGTATTTGTTTATTATAGAAAAATAAAGAAAGCAGAGATGATTTAACTTAGAGTAGCTTTTTAGTGGTAGGCTCCTGAGATTTTCCAGGCTTCCATGACAATCAGGAGGGAGTTTTTGGTACAGTCTGGAGACCAAAAACTCTTATAAAAAGTAAATAACAAAGGGTAAATTTTTTACCAACGAAAACCGTAGCCCAGTTTCAATAAATATTTCGGGATCTTTATGAAATTTTTAATGAATTTGCTATGATGATTTCAAAACATGACAAGCATAAACAAAATAATTTGGAATGACACGGGTAAAACCCCCCAAAAAAATTCATTGCGTCAACCCCTCAGAGTGACATTTTTTTTTATTTATATAAGTATTTACAGAGAAAAGCTATGAATAATCTAACATGCAAGTAATGTTATCGAAATTCACTATAATTATATCTACTACTAAAAAAACCAGTCATAAGTTATGTACTCTTACCATTTCATGTTGTAACTGAGGCGCGCATCAACGTGATGGTAAGGGCGATTGGCTTCTGGCACCAACTGAGCATTTTCTTGACCGGGAGTCCTTCTCAAAGATGCAGCTACCCTCTCTTCATTCATCCACTTCGGGAGAGAAGTCACTGGGGTCCTCCAAGTGGCTGCAAAGGTCATACTCGGCAAACAACAGCTCCAAGATCTCATCCGAAAGGGAACCGGAGGCCATATTGAAATCTGAGAAAAAATAAAATTGAGAATAATTGTTCTTGTTGGAACATGTAACATCTCTCGTCATATTGGAATGTTTGAGCCCGAAGGTTTTACATTGGGTATGATATAAAAATTTCTCCCATAGTTATATCTCTGCAATCATGTACATCAAAGTATTATTTCAATATGTATCCGGTAGTGCCCTTGCTATGAAGCAACCACAAAAATTTACAGGTTCGAAAATAGTAAGAGGTTACCAGCGTTATGGAAAACGCTTCACACTGACGAATCTTTCAGGAAATAAAAAAGATTTTAGGAAAGAAATTAATAGTGCTAAAATATGTCATTTGAACGGGGAGTGATAAGCAAAATATATAAAAAAATGAAGATTTTATTGGTAAACGAGAGAAACTGAAGAGAGAGAGAGAGAGAGAGAGAGAGAGAGAGAGAGAGAGAGAGAGAGAGAGAGAGAGAGAGAGAGAGCTGGAAAACAACCAAAATCAAATTCGTCTAATTTTTAAGAACACTCAAAACCCAAATCTTACAAGAGCAATTCATAACGCTTGGCAAAGGTATTTTCCGCTGTATACATTTGTTACATTTACTTCAGGGAAAATCTACCAAACTTTGTCGGGGGTGGGGGAATACAACAACTATTGCTGGTTTTTACAGCATTTTAACAGTTGCGATTCTCTATTTTGTGAGACAATGTTCGCTTATATTATCTTTCGCAGTGCTAGTCTGTAACGTCATTTATGAGATCTAATTTCACGTAACAATAAAAATATTATGGTTCTTACACATTAAGGGCTACAAAATAATCTTATCCTCATCCAATCTGGCAAAGTTGTCATTCCGTGATACTGTTATTGTGTGATATTGGGTTACAAATTCTATATTACACAACCCTGAACATTCCATAATTAAAGGAAGAGCTTCTCTTTCTATAACCTTTTAGCAAGTTTCATGCATCTTTTGTCTTGTTATTGCTTTTTTTCTGTAAATTGGGTCCGGGAAGAGAGAGAGAGAGAGAGAGAGAGAGAGAGAGAGAGAGAGAGAGAGAGAGAATGTACGATGAGAATATATCTTTACATCTTGCAAAAAGCCAGTCTTTTATTTTCCAGAAGACGCAAATGACACCAAAGCACTTCATCCAGGTCGCCTTCTCTTTTCAAAAGCTAATTAAACTAAAAAGGTTAATCTTTTCCCGTATACTTTTCTTTCTCGCATTCGTCTTGCTCAGTGAAATGATCCTATCGCACTAATTACACCGCCTTGTGTTTCTGACAGTTCTTGTGACTCCGGGAAAATTGTTGTTGAGGACTTAGGGGTCTGGTGGGTTGGGTCATGTGGGATAGGGGGTGGGGGGGACGGCCACCGTGGTGTGATTTAATTACTGTCGTGGATTCTCTCTGTGGGAAGAGGTCTTAAAACCCTTCTTTTTAAGGGGTTGGGTGTGGGGTGCAAAACAGTGGAGGCTTTTATTTCAGTAATAGCACAGCGGAATGTTACACGAGCGATTTCAATACCTTCTGCCAAACCTTGTCCCTTGGACTTTGACTTTTATTCCAATACCTTGTGTTTTATCATTATATTAGATAAGCGAGTATTAGTCATTTCGATGCATTGTTGGTGACATGAAGGTTATTTAAAAATTGCACAAACTCATAAAAGTCTCGTTATGCAATGGTCATTGCAGACCAGTTACCTTTAGCACGTGTTCTACTCTCAGAGGTACTATTTATCTGTTGTACATATTCCACGGTTTATTTTATTTTTTTATGTGTGGCTTTCTTAACCCCTTCAAATTTACTTCATATCATTTCTGTTTATTACAGTGTTACCTTTTAATTGCTCATTTGCAAATCTAACATTCAACTATACCACTTGTA
>NC_089786.1:27063043-27143043 GCF_040412425.1 Macrobrachium rosenbergii
TATATATATATATATATATATATATATATATATATATATATATATATATATATATATATATATATATATATATATATATATATATTCTCTATTTATATATATATATATATGTGTGTGTGTGTGTGTGTGTGTGTGTTTTGTGTGTATGTGTGTGTGTGTGTTTGTGTGTGTGTGTATGTGTATGTATGTGTGTATGTGTATACGACTTACTTGATTCGCCTAAATGGATAGACCATCAATTATCCCAACTAGGACAAATGAGGCACGTAAAAATAAACTGGGTCAGGGAAACTCAAATATATTTACATATACATTCACTATTTCGAAATTACTGTTGTGAATCCGGCAACAAAAAAGTCTCCATTTAAAAAAGAGAAACTATTAGCACAACATCGCAGTTTTCATGTTTAGAACAACAAGCGTTGCAGCAGGGAGAATGGAACATATAAAAACACCTCCATTTGATATAAAAATGCTTTTCTTTAAGCGAGCGCACAATATCCTTTATTTTTCTAACCTATATTATCGAGTATAGTTATATTTATGTCTGTTAGTTTTTTTCTTTGTCGAGAATTTTTAATCTTCTCTCTCTCTCTCTCTCTCTCTCTCTCTCTCTCTCTCTCTCTCTCTCTCTCTTTCACCTTTTTGATTTGTCTTTTAATGAAGTTTTAGGATTGTTCCATACAAATTTTTGCTAATTGTGAATAGAATAATCGACAGCTAATAACTAAACTTCTGAAAAAGAAAAAAACATTATAGTCAATCGCCATATAAAATCGTACTATCTTAACAAAACCATACCTTCCTGATTTGCTGCTAATATTTTGGGATGAAGTTGCTAACCATAAATTATTGTTCTTCTCTGGTTAAATCAACTGCAGTTACTAACGATCACATGAATAATTCTCTTCTTAGGCCCAGAGAGGCCGATGATTTGTCCTCGCCGGAGTTTTGCTAAATGCACAACCAGTTGTTGGGTAGTGCAGATATCCCCTTTATAAATAGCCTTGATTTAAGAAGATATCTATTTGAAAACTCTATCTGCTGCTGGTAGGGAAGTAGTCTATGAATATATTCCCAAAATCTCATCCAATAACAAAAGACTAAGAAAATTGAGAATAACTCAAAACTCTCATTGCCAAGTTTGTGATAATGAGGTATCAGAAATTCATATGGTATATTACTGCACGAAACTTGCAAACATCATAATATGCTTAATGGAAAGTATGGAGCAATTTCGTAGTTTTCAGAATTATAAGTTCCCTATAATAATATATTTAGGTTTCTCAGAGGCTTCATAGAAAAGAAAGAACACAACAACTTTAATTTTACATTGTAAATATATGGATATTTAAAGACAAGAATGTACCTATTTTCTGATTAGAAATAAAATAAAAGCTACCATTTTGCATAACCACTTGTATGTTAAATCAATTTTAACAGACAAAAAATTTAACGTTTCAATAAGAAATTCTGTTAGATTGAAAACAGTATATTTCAATTAAATGTTTGTAAATGGAGATTTGTTGTAGTATAATGTCAGTCAGCTATTTATTAAAAAACTTGAAAAGAAATCCATATCATTTGCCTTTGACGGGTTGTGGGCGGTGTTATTAGAGCTTGGTTTTCCGTGATAAATATAACGTTGTATTTCTGGATTCATGGAGTGGAAAATAAGACGAATTTTTAGTTATTTTGTTTATTATCTATACAGTGATATAAGATATAAGTGTTTCTACAGGATAATCCATTTCAAAAGCTGACAAGCAATTCTTTTGACTCGTGAACGCTCTGTAATGTCATGAAGTGAATAAATGGAGGACGAGGTAGAGTACGAAAAGAGAGATAGAAAAGAGGGTGGAGGAGGAGGAAGATAAAAAAGGGAACGACAAGGGCAGAGGATCGATAGTATTCCCAGGTTATTAATAAGAATTTTTTTTTTTTTTTTTTTTTGCAAATCCGAGAATCCAAGAAAATATAAAAAAAGAACAAATATTGGTGGAAGATAAAGACCAAAGTGCAATTAAAATAAGAAAATGAAGATTGCGGAGATATAAAGCAGAAGGTTATGAAAATAAAAGAAGTCCAACATGACCATTAAAAGATACTTACAGTTATAGTAAAAAATTATAAATAATAGATATATGAAAAGAATAATAACGGTGTTTTAATGGAATTGAATATATTGTAAAATACACGTTTTAGAAGTGTAATTTCTTTCATCTGACATTTGATAAATCTGTCAATAAGTCTGTTTGTACGTGTGGCACTAATTATATATAACATTTAAATAACTGATGATGAAAACTGTCCTTAGTGAAAGGACGCAACACAAGTGAAAAGGTGAATATCAGTGAAGTAAAAAAAAAAAAATGAAACTACGGGAGGCAACGCTGTCTTCGAAATTTACTCTTCATGTCCTTTCTTAATGCATCTGCTCTCTCGCAAAGGAAGAACAAACAGCGTTCAGGGATTAGGCAAGCAGTTTTAAAGACTAAAGGCCGGACAATCGCGGGATCTACAAAGGGACCGGATAACGTTCTTTCAGGGAAAGCTGAAATAAGAAATGAGAGAGAAGGCGAGGAAACGGAAACAAAACCAGTACTTTTTAATGCCTTTCATTTGCATGCTTCAGATTTATCCTTAACACTGTGGAATGGTCTTCCTGGCAGGCTAACTGACAAATTCTCTAGTCTTGTCTCTTTTATGGCAGGAAAATGTGCCGAAGGCATGACTTTAGGAGCCGACCCCAGGGCGTTTACCTGTAGATTAACCAGAGAAAATCTTCACCAGCAACTGAAAATACAAATGGGTTTAATTAGGGTTGGGGCTCAGCCAGAAGGGAACAGTCATTATCATTCCCAAGTGTTTTCCCAGGAATCTCTTTAAGTAGGGGAAAGCAGAAACACTCCCTAAAAATCTCCTATCACTCCCTTCTGAATTATTAAGAAAATAAGCGATACAGCAGCGTGCATTCATAATATACATATATATATATATATATATATATATATATATATATATATATATATATATATATATATATATATATATATATATATATATATATATATATATATATATATATATATATATATATATACATACATATATATATATATATATATATATATATATATATATATATATATATATATATATATATATATATATATATATATATATATATATATATATATATATATATATATATATATATATATATATATATATATATATATATATATATATATATATATATATATATATATATATATATATATATATATATATATATATATATATATATATATACATATAAATATATATATATATATATATATATATATATATATATATATATATATATATATATATATATATATATATATATATATATATATATATATATATATATATATATATATATATATATATATATATATATATATGTGTGTGTGTGTGTGTGTGTGTGTGTGTGTCTCTTTCAGGTCCCTAGTAGAGAATTCGAATTTCCATTCCAATAGCCTTCAGTGAAGAGAATAAAGTGAAGAATAGGTGTTTTTTGAAGGTTATGCTTAGTTGTATTGATCATATCTCAAGGCTCGACCTCCTTTCTAAGCAACAATAAACAAAATCTCTATTTCCTGCTGAACTCATTGACCAACCATTTTAATTGTGGATTTATGTTTCTTAGTACAGTATCCCTGCCCTTCGTACTTTGTTGATACTACGGGAGTTCTACTGAAACAGAGGAGCTGGTGTTAAAAGAATGATAAGATTTTCAGGTAAAAATAAGTACATTGACTTTAATTGACGGTTGATAAAGTTTAAAGATTTCCTCGATACTTCTTATAGTATGAAGTTTTAAAAAATGGCGACAGGGATGATGTCATATACATAGAGATATATTTATGTCCATATCTTTATTGAGATAATTTAGCCGATTGAGTGTTGTTCCAGGATGACTGTATTATATATTAAAAGAGTCTGAAAGACTGAGGAAGATAACAATAGAAAACTAAGTGAAACAAGAAAAAAAAAAACTTGGAGAAATAATATCCTTACGAAATATCGAAATTAACATTAACTGCTACATGTTCCATCTGGGTGGTGAATATATTAAGCTCTATTCACCTGCTGCAGTTACCATCTCCCCGCTTTCTCTCCTCCTTAGTTTAGTCTTTCTTCGTGTGGTTTCATTTCTATTCATTATTCTTTCTCCGGTCTTTCAATCTTTGTTTGCATATAAAAGTCTCTCATCAGGTTGCGAAATGAGTCTGGACTCATGTAGTCGTTTTATGGAAAGTTTTTTGAGTGAGAGAGTAAGAATGAGGAATTTTCAAGGTATAATTGGGTAACTGATGGCCACATACGTCTGGTAAGTTCCACATCTCTGTATGCATGGATATTGCGAATCCATGTTTTATTAATGGGATGAATTAAATTAGCTGCATCTGAGTAGCTTCGAATAAGGTATGATCTTTATTTTGTTTACCATTTGAAGGTTTCTCGTCTTGTGAAGAACTGATAAAGAGTCTTACCTTCAGACAGTGTTTCAGAGATATCTGTTATTTCTGCCGAATCTTTTTATTCTAATTGAAGCGTCACTGTAAGTGTTGTTATAAATTTGGGTTCCAGATTATTTCGTCGTTTAATTAGCCTTCCTTTTATTCAAACACAATATAAAACATCCAAGCAAATTTACAATATTTCCCATAAAAACATTCAATACACGTTTCTATGTGAGGCAAATACTATTCCTGTATATGCATTTAGTTAAAGAACTCTCGTCAATAGCTGTTATTTGTAAATTTTGTTACTGACAAAGTCATTTTCTTTAGCTGAAGCCTTTCTATCGTTGGCTTCTAATTACTTTTAATTCAATCTCAGCTCCACCAACACTCCGTGCACAGAATTCTGTAGATAAATTCATTATAATTTCTCATTATTATTATTATACTTTTGATATTTCGTCTGGATTATCTGGTATTCCTCCAACACTGAATGAAATGCAACAGGAAACACGCCACTGATCGACTGTGCATTGGCAACCACCGTTATGTTTGGCTGATTAATTAGAGTTCTTACGCTTACAATATAATATGGAGTATAAAATTCGGAGAGCGTTAAAATCATTCAACACCTTGATTGTGTTTTACACACCGCTTTTGTACACTGGGACGCTAAGTATAATGGATCTTAGAGTGTATATCTGCTTTTTCTTATGAAAGGCAGACATTAATGAAGTGAAAGTCACTTCTGGGGAAAATTTCTCCTTCTCTATTCTTTAACTCTCTTTTCAGGACCTCGGGGCAATGCCGTCCTGCCATATGTCTGAAGAAGGTGGACCCCAAACAACGCAAAAGCTACACCTGGCATTGAAAGGGTGCCAAATTTTAGGGCGATAGATAGTGGCTGAACTTCAACTCTGTTTCCCGATAGTTCTTGAAAGGCTTTAAATATTGAGAGAGAGAGAGAGAGAGAGAGAGAGAGAGAGAGAGAGAGAGAGAGAGAGAGAGAGAGAGAGGCAGGGGATTAGTTGCAGTCGTTGGAAGGATGTGAGGAAGACCAAGGGGTTTAAAGTGAACTCCAGCTGGTATAATTCGATTTAGTTATTTCTTTCATTCCAGTAAACTAGACAACTTATAAAATGGAAAAAAATATGATTTGCATAGTTGAAAAAAGATGAATATATTGCGTAAATCGACTGAAATACAGACTTTGAATAGAGTTAATTTATATTAAAAAAAAAAAAAATCGTGATTTCTTTCATCCATCTGTTTTTGAAACTAATTTAACGATAATTTTTTTTTTCTTCCTGACGTCAAGTTTTATTTTACAGTTTCAAAATTGTTATAATTTGTCTTTGATATTCTTCCTCTTGTCTCTTACTTTCCTCTTGATTCTCCATTATTCTTTCATAGCAGGTGCTTCTTTGCCACCCATTGAGAATGTCGATCACAGTCATATTAAGTACTGCTTTCCGACTGAAGGAGTGAGAAGCACGACCGAAATTACTGGAGAGTTCGTTGCTAAAGAAAAAGCTACGAAATCTACGTCAGAAATTAAAAGGGAATCAGAACCTAATGATTAAGACATTTCTAGTCAGAGGACTGCAGATAGAATTAAGATTACATCTATTGAAATTATTCAGAAATTTTCATTGTTTTTCCTGCTTGGATTTTTACTTTAGACAAAAGAGAATAGTTACAGTGCATATAGTGTAGTGCATATTACTGTCCAAAGTGAAAAAAAAAATGTCATCTAGCGAGAAAGATAAATATTCGACATACTTGAACTTCAACGAAACGTCTGTTAACTTTCTAGGACAGAGAACTATTTATTTACGGGGAGCGAAAAAAATTCTTGTTGAGAAGAGCAGATAAAAGGAATCACTGGATATGAAGACCCAGCCCGTAACTCAACATGCATTACCTTTTCAGATTTGGAATCTCTGTTTCAATAAATCTGTTTTAAGGATATGTGCATGTTATCTGTTTTATAATATATATATATATATATATATATATATATATATATATATATATATATATATATATATATATATATATATATATATATATATATATATATATATATATATATATATATATATATATATATATATTTTTTTTTTTTATATAAATTTTTAATAGGACATGACGATAAATATACATGAGGTTAGGGTTCATTACGGCTTTACATTTAAGATGTTTATTGTTTCTTATAGTTACTGAAAAATCATTGTGCAAGCAGTTACAGTATAACCTCTAGTATTATATTCATCATTATTATATTATCGTATAATTTATCATAATAATCTTAAAGGAATATTTATATAATATGAATGCAGCAAAGAATTCCTGTTTACCTGTTTGAAAACTAATTTTAGTTAAAAAAAAAAGCATCATGAAACTTAAGCAGATCCATCGCAGATGATGAAAAATATATTTTTACAAATGAAAAATCTTATTTTCCCATTACTAAAATTACGCCATAATTGCTGATGCTAACCGTTATTTACGGAAAGATAACGTTCTGGCTTTTACAATGTTTTGCCAAGTTGCTGACATTTGAAAATGTCTGTTTCAGCCTTCGTGAGATGGCCTGAAATTATTCAGAACCCACCCGGCATGACGGCGATACTTATGATAGAGCGGGTGAAGCTGAAGTCTGCTTTAATAATCCCTCTGTGGATCGATACTCGCCTGAAAGGTGACATTCAAATGCTTGCTAAAATCACGTTGGAAACTGAGCTGTAACATGACTTATCGAAGTTAAAGAGAGAGAGAGAGAGAGAGAGAGAGAGAGAGAGAGAGAGAGAGAGAGGGGGATTCTATACTCCTAAGTTGTTAGGAACATTGAAACTGAATAGATAAAAAAAAATCAAGTCTTTCTATAACATAACACGCGGTGCACTGTAGGCATTACTACTGGATGTTTGCAGCGTCCTTTCGACCTCTATCTGCATTCACTTTTCGCCATTCCCGTTACCTTCTTCAATATTGCTGTCCATTGTCTCTAACTAATGTTTTTTTTTTTTTTTTTTAGCTTTAGGGTATTCTCCCAGTTCCATCTTTAGATCCTTGCACTTCATCTCTTTTTTTCTGGATCTCTCTCTTTGCTGTCCAACAGCCCCATCTCCCTCTTTTCATTGTATTAAGTGCTGAATGGCTGGAAGTCCCTAACGTTAGGCTTGTTCCATTTACGGAGCATCACATCCACAGTCTTTTGAGGTGTCCAGTTGTCACGCTGTCATCTTTTTACTCATCGCTGTGGAAAGGTTGTTATATAATGGCTCCACGTACCAGTCTTCATACTTTTAATAGTTATTGCTGTTTGTGTATGTAAGCACTTTACTGTTTCATCTTTATTTATTTCACATTAATTTGTTACCTTATGTTATTTTCAGTGGAGACTTTCTTTCGAAATTAATTGCCCCTCAGGTTTGCTTGTTAAAAATGATAATCATAAAGCTGGGAATGTGAATCTGAAGTGAAACTAGCATTCATTTTCTTTAAATAACGAGTTACAGGATATCCTTGGCCTCTACCTGAATGATGGTTTTCATCTTCATTAATATTAATCTTGTTCTAAATTAAGCGTTTCCTTCCTCCCTCCTCTCTACCTTTCGCACAAGATTTGTCACTAGGGTTTATCTCCCTACCCTCCACCCTCTCTCTCTCTCTCTCTCTCTCTCTCTCTCTCTCTCTCTCTCTCTCTCTCTCTCTCTCTCTCTCTCTCTCTGTGAAGTATTTAAGAGCATGTTACCTCTGCCTACCATAAGTAAAATTTGATGAGTGGGAGAAACTCCTGTAATGACTATGCTTAGTGCCTCCTTCCTCTGCTCAACAAAGGAGTAATTTGCGGCGCACACTGATGAAGACTTAATTTGTTACCAATGAAACTCTTTTGTATAACACTATCAGGTATAAATGAAGTTATCGTGACCAAACTGCACAGCGTCATGTCTTCATTCCTGTGAGTCTATGTAATCTGCAATGAGTGGTTTTGGCTGAAATATTCCCTCTAATAAATTTTCTTGTTATCAAAATGGTTCCGCATAACACTGATCCTCTTGTCTCGATGCAGTTACTGTAATTTTCTACATAGTATTGATCTTATCTTCATTAATTTGTCATAAGCACTTGCAGAACGTCTAAATATCATCACTCCAATTAATAAATGACATATTTTTTTCAGCTTTTAACTATGACTTGCTGTTTATTAATAATCATCTACCTCTTCATCTGGTTTTACACCACTATGAGTCATTATATGAGAAAAAACATTACATTTATTCACAAGTTTTCACCTTAACTTCAAATACTTCAGATAACTGAATTTTCAATTTTTTTTCCTTACTTTTGTTTTCTGTTCAAGCTTATCCCTCGGTAACCTGTTATCTTACTTGTTATTTGTTTTCAATCACTGACCCTTGTATTTTGTTTCCTTGCTGCCCATTCGTAACATTCAGATATTCACAAAGATAAAGCTAAAAACGGCATTGCCTACTAAGAAAGATTCTGAGAATTAATTGACCATAATAAGAAATAAGAAAATAGCTGCGCAAAGTATAAGGAGGGAGTGAAATATAGATTAATACAACAGATAAATAAAAGAAAACTCTTCTTTTTCTGCATCTTTTCCCACTTCTGTTTGTTCATGTTTCTGACAGCTTTCCTCCACCTGGCTCGGTCAAACACGTCGTCCGCTGACAGTCGTTTTTCTCTCAGGTCTTCTTTGACAACATCCATCCACCTTCGCTTCGGTCTTCCTCTCTCTCTCTCTCTCTCCCACCAGGCACCTCCATCTGCATCACTCCTCCCTACATGTCTTATCCCTTCTCATCACATTGCCACACCATTGCAGCCTTCTTTCCTGGGCCTTCTTTGATAGTTCTATGACTTTAGTAGTTCCTCTTATTCTTCCATTCAAGATCTTGTCTATTTTTGTCACTACGCACATCCATCTAAGCATTTTCACCTCTACCACAACTTACGCTCTCTTTACCAACCATGTTTTAGCTCCATATATCAAAGCTGGTCTCACTACTGGCTTATACACTCTTCCCGTAACCTATATGTTGATTCTGCTGTCACATAAGACTCCTGACATCTTTTTCCAATTTTTCCATCCAGCCTGCACTCTTTGTGTTATTTCTACATCCAAATTTCTATTACCAGCTACTTTTGAACCAAGATGCCTAAATTTTTCTACTTGGTTTAACCTTGTACCTTCCTTCATTACTCTAGTTTTGATCCAACTATCCCTCTGTTTGTGCTAGATATCACGATGTCATCAACATACAGCATGCACCAGGCCGAGTGATCTCTTTTTCCTAGAGATAACATATTCATAATCAGATCAAAAAGATATGGACTTAAAGCAGATCCCTGATGGAAATCAACTCTTACCGTAATCCATTCAGTTAACACAACACTGCTTCTAACCTGCATTTTGGACCAATCTTACATACTACTCCGATGTTCCCTTTGCTCGCATACACCTCCAAAACTTTTGGCGCGGGTCTCTATCAGTGCCTTTTCCAGCTCTGTGAACACTATGCACAGTCCTTTCCACTTTTCAATGTGTTTTTCCACCATCTGTCGAAGGGCAAACACTGCATCTGTCATTCCTCTTCCTGGCATGAAACCAAACTGCTCTTCACTTACAGATGTTTCTTCCCTAATCCTTTGATCCATGATTCTTTCCCAGGTTTTCAGGGTGTGGGGTATTAGCTTTATTCTTCTGTAATTTGCACACTCCTGGATGTCACTCTTCTCTTTATAGATAGGCACAGTAAAACTTTCTTTACAATCTTTTGGTGTCTTTCCCTGACTGCATATTTTCTTTGCTGGGTCCTACAGTATGCCTATGCCTTGTTCTCCCAGGCTCTTTCACACCTCTGCAGGAATTCCACCAATTCCTATTGCTTTACCATTTTCTATTTTCATGAGTACCTTCTTTACGCCCTTCCTGCTTTTAGTATGTGTCATGCCAGGTTCTGGAATCCGTCTTCAAAGAATTTTCTAGGATTTACTTCATTTAACAGGTATTTATAATGTTCTTTCCACCTCTTCTTTGTCTTGTACTTGTTGTATAAAACGATTCCATTCTCATCCTTAACCTGTTTTATATGGGAACAGTCTTTGGTGTTCTTGTCTCTCGACTTTACAATTCTGTCAATTTTTCTCTCCCCTCAGTTTCCTTTGGCTCATAGGATATATATATATATATATATATATATATATATATATATATATATATATATATATATATATATATATATATATATATATATATATATATATATATATATTAAAGGAATAAAAGAATTGACAAAATAACCCGTTCTGACCTCGTAAAATCAATCGAAGCAATAGACAGGCTCCTGTCTATTTTGACCTGTCTCAGGATAGTTTGTGGGGAGTGAGACTGTGAAGGGTTGAGAACCAGACATTCCAGAGGGTATTAAGGCACACTCAGAAGATAATCTTGGCCTAGGGCAGTAACTCGCCTGGCGCTTTTTCTTGGTACAGGACCAGCGACCCGGTCAGGCCATCACCCCCACTACGCCTGGGCAGAAACCATAAAAGGCCACAACATGCTCAGGTCAGACTCACACACAGCTCAGACCTAATGGAAGAGGTCACATGTTAAGACGTCGCCTCCCCCAAGCCTCGCCACCACGTGAACCGCCGCCCTTAGTTTGTCTCCCAACCACGTGGCCAGTATCATTGCTAAACGGTGAAGTGCATGCTGAATGATGAAACTCTCATCACGCAAAGTATGACGTGTTTGTGATGTCATGTACTTCTAATCGTGCTTAAAAGAGAGAGACTTTGGGTGAAAGTGCAGAGCGGTTAAGTCGCAAGAGTGTGGCGACGACATAGAGTTGCTCTCCCTCAAATCTGAGGAAACTCCAATAGATTTCATTGCACTCTCGTAACCGCTAGACTTTAGCAAAGGGAAGAATCCAAAGCAGTTATCTTGGTTGGAAATTTGTAAAACCTTCATTGATAATATAGAACTGAACATTACTTCTATTCTTCATTCGCCCATCAACCTGAGTGAGAGCGACCTTCGTGTTCCTGCGGAAGTGAAGTACAAGCAAGACTTAGAAGAGAACACACACTCACTCGCCCACTGCTACCATAGTGCGTTAACTTTTGTACGATAACAGGGTTAATATAAATTTTAGTGTTAAGTGTGGGATGCTTTCTACTAGAAAATACTTTCTACTATAGAAAGTGAGTTTAGTTAGTGGTGGCGTGCTGGTGAAACTTTCTACTTCATGACGTGAATGAAGAATTTACATGTTTGCCCTCAAGTTATCATGACCACGAAGAGACTCATAGTGATGAACTTCGAACTACTCTGGTGAGATAAGAATAGTTATTATCCAGCCTTTAACAACACATGTAAAGAATCGCGCCCATACGAGAGTTAATTTAGAGAGAGAGAGAGAGAGAGAGAGAGAGAGAGAGAGAGAGAGAGGGTGGGAGAGAAAGTGCCTATATCGTGAAAATATAAAAAAAAAAAAAGGAAAGCCCAATGAGCAAGAAAGGAAGATGACGTAACACTGCGCAAGAATTCCAGAATAATTTATAACTGACACAAAAAGAGTGCTTCGAAGGTCGGGAAAGAACGACAGTAACGAGACTTAGAAGACGACAACTCGATTCCATGCAAGAACCAACCGTAGTTGAGAACCAGTTCAACTCGATAAAAGTAAGAATATATATGTGAAGATAAGTACACACGTATACATACACACAAGTACACACCTTCAAATATTTATGAATTAAGTCAAGATCAATACCAAACTTAGTCATTACATATGGAACAAATTTACTTCACCTAGATTAGTTGGAATAACACAAACTGATACTTTCTTTTCTATAACTGTATTATTTGTTGAACATTATGGACTGTTTCACTAACCAGTTCTGATGACTTCAATTTGTGATGTCTAATTTAATTTTATTTTTCGTTCTTCTGTCGTATTTTACTTCTAAAAAAAATTTCATTTTCTGTTTTTCGACTAAATTGGATCCACTGATTTCTAATACCTATTAAAAATTATTTTACGTTGAGACGTAATATCCGAAGATTAAGTGCTTTAAAGCCCTTATTTGCAAGGAGCTAAGCCCATGACTTAACTATAGCAGAAAATACTCAAAACACTGTGGTTACACAGGATAACCCAAATTCAGCCTAACATAATTAAATTTTGGGGCAGGAAAGATGGTGGAGATGCCTTAATTTAAAGGCCTGGATTGAACGGGGACGACGATGACAAACTAAATGAGATGAATGAATTTTTAGACCTATCATCAGGCGATTTAGGTTTGTAGGTCCATTCCGAGGCCTATCGGAGGTCTGAGACGTGGGTAGCTCTGAAAGAGTGCTTCAGGAGAACTTGCTGAAGGAGAGACAGATCCAGTACTGAATCTAGCAAAATTGACGCAGGCTTGGAAAACAGATAATAGAAATTATCCTCAAAATGAGTCCACACATATATAACTGGCTCAATGAATGGGCAATTATAATTCTACCTCATCTTGGACATCGGTAGATGCATCAGGTTAACAAGTAATTGCAGCAAAGTAATGCAAAAAAAACTCATCAGGCTGTCAATCCTTTAGGGAACATTACCATCCAACGTGGATAATGTCATTGCTACATAATGTAGAATGAAGTAAGGAAGATTTTAGGAAGAAACAAGGACACCCGTCAGGAGTCAGTATAAAGGTACCTAGGTGCCAGTCAGTTAATTAGCGATTTGCAGCAAATATCCAGTCGGCTCACTAAACTTCGAGAGAAGCTATAAACAAGACGAGGCCCGTTCACCTTCCAAGCTACAAGAACATGAGGCGAATTCTTGAATTCTGCCGTGAAAAGCAATTATAAAAAAAAAAATGTTCAGAAGTTCATCAGAGGAAAAAGTTACTCTGAGGTCATTAATCAGTTCATTAATTGACTACTACGCTCATTTTAAACGATGTTTTGATCTCTCTCTCTCTCTCTCTCTCTCTCTCTCTCTCTCTCTCTCTCTCTCTCTCTCTCTCTCTCTCTAGCCAATATTCAGGTTTATATTGCTGTAATTTCATTGTAACTATGTTTTCAAGAATAAACCATTCTTATAACCTTATAATTTACTAAGTTCGAATATCTAAAACTTTTATTTTAATCAATGTTTTCAATCTGAAGTGACGAAATTTTCATGATTCTCACAACAGCCACCTGGCAAATATTAAAAATTATGAACAAATGTCTTAGGTTTTCTTGAAAGAACTACTTTTTAAGCCACGGGTTTCCCTTGATATATACTGTATATAGAATGAATGTGCAAGTGAGTTTGTAATACTTATTTCTTCGGCTTGTTAAGTTATTATTGCATTAAAGCAATGAAAGCCACTTTTTTTTTCTTTTAGAGATCACTATCCATCTGTTTCTCTTCGTACTTAGTCTTTTTAAAGTTAATGCTGCAGTATTATATATCACGTCATAGCCATGCCAAGTTCAGTTTCTCGTGTGTCACCTTGTCATTGGATAAACCCCCACCATTTAATTAGGGACAAAACATACGTCAACTGAACGATAAATCGTTCAGTTGACCCCAACCAATTCAAGTTCTGAGAGGTGAAGCTATTCCTTGAAAGTAAACTGCCAACTAAAAATAAGAAATCAAATAAACACGAGGCAAAGAAGGATCAAGCCGAAGAACATCTGGCCAATAATTCAAAGCACACTAGAATCAAAATCCTGTCTGTTTCTTCTCCATCAGAGCAATGAGCGAGTCAGCTTCCTCTTCGGCGAAAGGGACCAATCCGGGATTCACGATGCATGGTAAAACGTTAAACGATCAAACATATTTACAAAAGTTCCGTGGAAACGAAGACGAATAATTCTCTTCTGAACGGGACCCTAATATAAGGTGATATTTTTCTAAAGGAACTGAATTTCCTCTTGCAGAAATCCATCGTTAGAATATGGCAAATCTTATTTTCTATGCTAAAGTTTATTTTGTAAATATGTTAGATACAACAGAGTACAACTGAGAATGTAATCTTTAATTTTATTCTTCAAAATTCCGCGTCTGGTGTTTTGGTGCTGCTGTTTTTTTCCATAGTATTTGCAGTTGCTATTTTTGAAGGTTGTTTTTCTACCTGCAGCTCTTCTCGTCTTTTATTGTTCTGTTTGCTTTCCTCCTACCTCGTGGCGCTAACTTTTCATGACTTTATTCAAGCTGAGGTAACAGATCCTCCTTTCAACTTTTACTTTATTTGTTTCAATGTTGATTCAATGGTCACGATTATGATCCTCTTTTAAAATCTTCTCCTTTTATATTTATATTTACTTATGGAGAGATGGAGCCACTGCCCCATTTCTGAAGAATGTAAACGGTACAATTTTTTTTTTTTTTCACATAGTAGTCTTTCTCTGCTTGGTAATATTAGATGCTGAGAGATGCAAACGAGTAGTATCTAATGGTAACGACGATGAAAGTTTCATATGCGTTTTGTCTCATAAATCATTCCAGAGCTATTCGGAGGAGGGACTCTCAAAATGTATTCGTTGTGTTGTCGCGTAAACGGAAGCATGTCAAGAACGTGTCGTGTTTTAAGTTGCATTGTAAATTCAGAGCATTAGCTGCAAGCATTATAGTGCAGCAGATAATTGCATATTTCATAAGAATCGTTCAGGTAGTGAAACAAGCATGAAATTTTGCACAAGTGCTCTTTAAAGTTCCCTCTATCAGAAAAGGGCGCTGGCCACGCAAAAAATTTAATATGGCGGCCAAATTCCAAGATGGCGGCCAGTATCGACAGATTTTGGCTAATTTTTCACTAGAATGGCATGTATTTGCTTCTAGCAATATGGTAAAGCTCTTTCATACTATTTCTTGTGAATATTATGTTTCTGTAGCTTCCTGCAGTACAGTTTACCTTTTAAATATGGGAGCTATATGGCTGCCAAGAAAAGGTAGAAACAATAATTATAATGAGAAATAATGCCCGTTCAACAATTATCGTTTTAAGCATGGATCTTGGTTTCTGTGGTTTTAGATCCTAATGAGGCCATCTCTTTCGAATAACTCATCAATTTTGAAGGAAAATTAATAAATGTAAAAGAGTGTATGTCTGCACACAACCAGGGCACACTGGTGACATCACTGCTGTGTAACTCAGCATGGGGTTCAGTGCCAGCTAATCCAGCTTTACTAATCCTGTAGTCTTAGACTAGTAGTTGTAGTATAGTTTAGTTTAGTGTCCCAAATGCTTTCTAACAGCCCCAGACCAGCTATAGTTAGATAGCCGCACCTGAATAGACAGGATGTGCCAGCGCGGGAGAGCAGGCATTAGAGTTTGAGGAGTGGTGTGACCTTCGAAGACAGCAGAGTCCACAGTTCCACTTCTGGCACATGGTGTTGTCTATGGAACTTGTGATATTCCTACTGATCAGGGTCCTTCCGTGAGGCCAATTTTGTCCTCTACTGCCAGGCATTGCATGAGCTGATACCTACTTCTTTTCCAACAATAATACAAACTATGCTCGTTGGCTGCCTATTCACCTCAGGGACATGCTTACCCTAGAGAGTTCACACCCAGAGTTGCACAAGGGAGTTCAAGGCTGGCAACTTTGTTGTGCACAAGACCAGTCGCCAGTTCTCAGCAATGGCTCTTGACCAAGCTCATGAGCAGACCAATGCCTTTATAAAGGCTGATGGCGGAGCCATTGGGCTGACTGAAGATCCGTCAGCACTCAGAAGATGGATGGTGGCTGGCCCAGAGATCATCCGCTTGGTGTCTGCATACGAAACAGAGGTTCAAAGTAAGGGGTCTAATGAGCAGACAGCACACCATGAACAAACACCTCATGCAGAAGACATTCTTGGAGAGAGTCAGCAAGCTGTCATTGGCTTTGCAACACTTGGGAAGTCCTTTTCAGGAAGAGAGCCAGGATCTGTATTCCATTGACAACAAAGACATTGCCCACCCCAGCTCAGCAGAACTTCTACAGACACACCTTGACAGAGGCCGCACTAAATTTCAGAAGTTTTCAGACTCTTTGGCAAACAATGCAGTCTCCTTCTATGAGCCGATAAAGAAGAACAGAACTGACTTCTTCAGGCAAGAAGCTGCTCCTGTAGAACAGTCAAAGCAGAAACTTGAAGGAGGATTGCCAGCTTTTCTCAAAGCTATTTATATCCTGTCAGAGCCGTGAATGTGATCTGCAGGAATTCTTCCAGCACGAGAATCAAACATTCCCAGCTTCCTTAGTGAGGGTGGTAGGCTGTACACATGTCAGAAGTCTCAGCTGACCTCGGTCCTGGAGAGTCATGTTACACTAGAAGACAAAGAACCAAAGACTGATGTCCTCATTGTAGATGGATCAGCTTTGGTCCATGCCTTGCCACCAAAGAAAGGAAAGACCTTTGAGGGCTATGCACTTTGCGACTTCTTGCCTGTGATACAATCCTATAGCAGCAAGTACACATCATCACATCTTGTATTTGATGTATACAGTACATCCAGCCTCAAAGCTGAGACCAGGCTCCAACGTGGTCAAGGAGGAAGGCGCAAGGTGACAGACAAGAACACAATTCCATCCAACTGGCGCAATTTCCTAAGACACGATGCCAACAAGACAGAGTTGTTCCAGTTCCTGGCAGACAAAGTTGCCCAGATGTCTGCCACAAATGTTGTCATTGCCACGAAAGGGTCTGCTGTCCTCAGCACTCATGAGGCTAGTCTTCAGGGACTGGAAAAGTCCTCTCATGAGGAAGCTGACACCCGCATCTTTCTCCATGCCAAATATGCCACAGAACATGGAGCCAAGACCATCACGGTTAAAGCAAATGACACAGATGTTCTTGTCGTTGCAGTCAGTGCTTTCTCCACTCTCCACAATCTAGGGCTAGAGAAGCTATGGTGGCATTTGGCCAAGGCCAGAGCCTGCGCTGGATTGCTGTGCATGACCTGTGCAACTCTCTGGGCCAGGAGAAGGTGAATGGCATGCTCTTCTTCCATGCGTTCACAGGCTGTGATACAGTGTCAGCCTTCCGGAGCAAGGGCAAGAAGACCGCCTGGCAGACATGGAACATCTTTCCAGAGGCCTCCACTGTGTTCTCCAAACTGAGTCACTACCCTCTCAGAGTGGAAGAGAGTGACCTGAAGGTCCTGGAGAGGTTTGTCATACTTATGTATGAAAGATCCAGCACTGCTGGCACTGTGGATGAGGCTAGACTTGATATGTTTGCCAGAAAACAAAGGGCATATGAGGCCATTCCACCAACCAGGGAGCTCTCCTCCAACACACCAAGCGTGCTGCGTACCAGGCTGGTTGTGTGTGGGGCAGGCCACCAGTGTCAGCCACAGCCAGAGAACCCTGCTGAGTGGGGATGGCAAAGTCTGGTGAAGCATGGCAAGTCCTCTGACAACCAACTCGCCCTTAGCCAAGAGTTGCCAACAGCTTACCAAATGTGGATGCAAAGCAGGCTGTCGGGAAAGGTGCAAGTGCTAAGCTGGGTCTTCCCTGCACAGCTCTGTGCACTTGCAAATGTGAAAGTCTAGATAAATATTGCCCTCTTCAGTAGATAATCTAGCTTGAGCATCCAACGTGTCATGCTATGCCTACCTTCTTATCCTCGAATTTTTCAAAGGTGTAGGTTGGAGAGACCTATACATAGATTGGTTGCGTTTAGTCCGTATTTCTCTTCTTTTCTTTTTATGGTTACAGTCTTAGACACAATGTTGTATGTGACCATACCATTACTATTTCAGTTGAAAATAGCATATTAGTTAAACTGTCTGATCACATGAATATACCATTAAATAAAAACAGTTGGTCTCTATGTTGCTAGCGCTTTGGATAGAAAAACTTTTATGGCAACCATTTTGTACGCCATCTTGGTTACAATTCATTTAGTAAGGGTTTTCAATAAAATGTGTGGTATGGAACATTTTTATAACCTAAAAGTCGAGGTTTAAAAAAAAAAAACTGGCATATTCCATCCAATAGATGCTCCCAAACCAGTGAATCTCAACATAGATGGCGGCCATTTTGAAAAATAGCCGCCATCTTGGATTTTCAGGTGGCCAGCGCCCTTTTCTAAGAGAGCGTAGTCTTAGGAATGTTTGTGCCAAATTTCATGCTTGTTTCACTATCTGAACGATTTTTACAGCAATCTGCTGCACTATTATGGCAGAAGTATATTTTCGTCTCCCTTGTTATCCGATATGTCATGACCTTGAAGCGGCGGGTGGGTGAAAATCAACAGTGGTATATAGCAAATAGTTAAACAACACCGACTTGTTTTCTATTCTACCATTCGTTCTTATTAGACCGATATATGCATACAGTCAAGTATTTATCATCCATCTAAAGAAATACTGTCAACCATGATCACATTTTCTTCTGAATTTTTGTCTACAGAATCTCTGCCTATAATTTATTTTAAAAGATAAAACATTCTCTAGTTTGCAATTTCATGAAGATAATGCTATCCTAAGTTAGGTAACCTAGTCAATCATTAAGTCTCTGTTTCTCAAACTCTTAAATCTCTAGTATACAATTTTACATTAGAACACTGTTGCTGATGTGTGTATACAGGGTGTAACAAGAGTTTAGGCAGATATTTTGGGATGTGAAAGAAAAAGTCCTTCTAAGCAGAAAATGTTCTATAAACATATGCATTTTAAGGCTTCGTTTGTCTGTCGGTAAGAAGAATTTTTAAATAACCGCTTAATGCTCCTCTCGGGCAAGTAAGATGGCGTACGGGATGTCAGAGTAGTCAGGGATTTGGGGAGGGGGAAAGGGCTGACCAGTTCACTTGTTATTCTGAGCAGTTTCGCTTTTCCGCCAAGATAAGTGAGCGTGTCAGGGTTACAAGTGTCAAATTCGGGATTCATTTTGAGAGGAAGAAACTAGAAACAATTCCTTATCGTTCCAGCAATGTGGAATATGCAGATATGATGTTTATTTATGGGTTTTGCAGCAGTTCACTTCCTAGATCACATGCTTGTGAACTCCACTGCTATAACAAAAAAAGAATCGGCGATTAGACTGTTGTGAATAAAATACCCCCAAATCAAATGTATTCTTTAGATACTGAACAAAGAGGAAAAAATTGCATGCATCATTGAAGCCTTCTCACTCTCCATCAATGGTATTCACTGGATTCCGATAAAGAAAAGAAAAGCAAGTCTAATGGAATCTCCCCTCCATTAAAGATAGGCTTATTCATTACACACAGATCAAAGAGTTAAAACGTATTATCAAAAATCTCTCCTTTTTCATCAAAAGTATTCATCACACACCAGTCAAAGAAAAAACACACCAATGATTTCTGTCAGATGAAAATGGATGGGAACATTGTTTAAAATTCCTTTCTTTTTTCGTTCCTGTCAAAGATAGTCTTTTCTTACAGTAATCGAAAGAGGTAAAAAAGCTAATATTATTCAGGGTGAAGTATCCTCCCTACCTGTATTCCCTCGTCATCATGACTACTGTCACTGTCACTCATTCACCATAGGATAGGCGTATCCCTAGTACTCACTCCTGATTCAACAATTCCCAGACGAGGTGGCAGAACAGAGTGCGCTAGAATTCAATGATCACAAGCAAATGTTGCTTACACTACTTTCTTGATACTTGAAGCTAATCATTGAAATTAGATTACATGAAATCTGGTTATAGGTGACTTGCAAGTTGAAGGGACTGCAATGTTACATTTTTCAATAACCTGCAAGAAAAATCATAATTAAATGACTAGCAATCCAGTCGCTTCATGTACTTCGACAACCGTTCCCCCCAACATCCCTGACTAGCCCGAGAGCAGCGTTGAACAGTTTAACCTTTCTGTAAAAGAAAACTATTGTGCCGGCTTTGTCTGTCCGTCCGACCTTTTTCTGTCCTCCCTCAGATCTTAAAAACTACTGAGGCTAGAGGGCTGCAAATTGGTATGCCGATCATATACCCTCAAATCATCAAACATACCAAATTGAGCCCTCTAGCCTCAGGAGTTTTAATTTTATTGAAGGTTAAATTATCCATAATCGTGCTTTTGGCAATGATATAGGATAAGCCACTACCGGGCCGTCGTTAAAGTTTTATGGGCCGCGGTTCATACAGCATTATACCAAGGCCACCGAAACATAGATCTATTTTTGGTAGCCTTGATCATACGCTGTAGCGGCTGTACAGGAAAGTCGATTGCGCCAAAGAAACTTCGGCGCATTTATTACCTTTTTTTTTTTTTATTCACTTCACCGACACACGAAGCCTTGAAATGCTTGTGTTTATAAAACATTTTCCGCTCAGAATGACATTGTCTTTAATTTCCTAAAATATTTCCATAGACTAATTTTACATCCTGTATATACGGAAACATTTGAAATGTGACCAACGAGCAGTTATTAAGGACGGGTATGTATACTGACAGGCAGGCAGGGAGAGGGAAGATTCTGAAACTTGAATTATGTTGTATTTATAGATCTTAAGATATTCCTGAGGTTGTTAATGATGAAAGGAAATCCTACATAAAAAAAAATGAGTTGTTTATCGTCAAAGAAATGAAATTCGAAAGAAATTAATCTGCAAGTCGTAAAAACTAACTTAAGGGATAAGAAATAGCAAGTTGCCATCTCTCTGCCTCTGTCTTTCTCACTTCTGATTCCTTCTTTCTCTTTTTTTTTTTATTTTCGCATAATTTCCATTGAGAAATTAATGTATTGCAAAACTTCTTCAGCAGATTTTTCTGTATATGAAAATCTCCGCTGATGTTGTCATTATGTTCACCTTATACTCGTATTCTGCGTCTGAATATTTGGTTTTGGTATCCTCATTCAAAGATTCATATAACTAATATTGTACACATTCACGTTGGTTTTGTTATAATTATTTTTATTATTATTATTTCCGGAATAAGTGTTCTATGTTAAGAACGCTGTCTTTCCCCTTACCTCTGACTGCTGATATTTTTGGAAAGATCTTTCTTCAAACAACCCCAAATAAAATGTTGCTTTTACTTTTGTCTTCGTTTCTGTTTTTGTTATCGGTATATTTAACGTCTTTGTTTTGAAAGAAATAATCACGAATAAATGACAACTAAGCCTCCTCCTCTCATGTTTACTCCTCTTCCATTCTCACACCTTTTCTCTCTTCCTTCTTCCTCGACACCTTCCCGGTGAGATATTATTAATTATTAATTAAAACTCTAACACAAATGTCCTTTTTCCTTGTGATATTAATTTTTGTACCATGATGGCATGTCTGCCTTCACTGAATATTATCTTAGCGTTGCTGGCCAGTATTTTCAGAAGAAGAATAAGGTTTTTCATAATATAAAACTTGTAGGCTTATCTCGAAAGTTATATATTTTGTACAAACAAAGAGGGCCATGATGATGGAATCAGTTAACAATACCTACGAAAAATAAATTATCACCTCGAATCATTATCAAACCCTGGACTTTCGAGTAAAGGTCGGGACGCTGCCAACTGACTCACAAGGTCCTACAAGCATTTAGAACCAAGTTCTAGTACAATACCTAAGGATCTACCAGGACAGACTAAGCATTTCCCCAGAGTGGGTTACTCTCAACCTCCCGACCTACCATTGACTGAATTTCTAGCATTTCATTCAGATTGACTCTTCTAAGAGAATTTTATAGAAATCAACGCACAGTCACATGTGCAATAGAAACAGATTTCCACCTCACGTCGAACCTGGAATCTCGAGTGGATGGTAATTAAATCACATTAATGAATCAGAAGTTTAACGAATACGTGAAGTTTTGTTTACAATGACATCCAGTTATGATTGATTGACATTTGTAACAATGGAAATTGATGCATTGTTTGTTTGTAGCAAATTATTTTTAGCTTCTGTTACCTACAGTTAGTCTTATTGAAGTGCAGCCTTTCTATTCTTTGCTTCTCGTGCTAACAACTACAGCTATTATCTAAACAATCAGCCTCATCTCTTATAATTCGAATTAAAGTTAACGTTTTAAATGCCATTCTCTCTCTCTCTCTCTCTCTCTCTCTCTCTCTCTCTCTCTCTCTCTAATTTCCTCTCAATAAGTGTATCTCTTCTCAATATGTGTATTTCAAAGCTTTTTTACCCTTATCACTTTTTGGAAATAGGCTGAATAATGTTACATCAATAGACTCTTAAGAGATGGGGATATGTAACTCATTTAGCTACAGAAGGATTAAAGACACATTGTTGAGCATGCTATTCACTTCGATGACGATGCAATTTGGAATCTATGATCTCATTCTATTTCCGGGGGACAGGGTCAAAATAGCTGCAATTTCTTCTGACGTTTACAAAGAAGATGGAATCTAATAAAACTCCACAACAAGAATCAATATCAACGATCGGAGTTTAGTTACTGAGCTGCTGCCAAAAAAGATTAGCATCTCCCCATTGTATTTACATTTTTCATAAATGAATCACTGGAAGAAAACTAGGCAAATGTCACGATGAAAAATGATGTAATTTCGATTTTTTTTATTATAGCCTTGAAATACTCTCTTTGGAGACAGTATATAAAGTATATGATAAACATATTTGTGTACGTCGTTACCAAATGCAAACTATCGCGGCATCAGTTTGCATATGTCCTACACTAGGATTAAAAGTGCTATTTCAGTAACGGAATTTAATTTGTACTGGAGAAAGAACATGGTTAGACGGCGGAATATTCTTAAGTTTAATATGATTAACTTTTCTAGACTCGAAGATAACACGTATTATTTTGGTCAAAGAAATTTAAACAAAGAGCAGATTGCTTATAAACGAAAGAAATGCCGTAGAATAACAGCTAATTAAAGAAACTGATTTTCCATTTACTTTAAGTTATTCTTTATATGATTTTTTTTATCTGAAATTAAAAATGATCATGATATGAAGTGTGTCAAATTATTGTTAATTGTTTATATATTTATTATAATGTTCCATAGAAACCTAAATTCTTAACTTAGAAAGAAATTACACATGATTACACGTAAATTATGATATTAGTTGTTCTTCCTTAAAGAAAAAATAAAATAGGTAGTTTTTGGAAATAAGCTTACTAAAATTAATATCGCAAGGCGAGAAAATATTTGTTGCCAAGTGAAAGTAGTTCATTACCTATTTATGCGTTTCAACCAGTTGTTGACTTTCCATGGTCTTTTCATATATGTCAAAGTGCCTCGAGTCTCGTATTTTATGACTGCACATTTTATGTTAATGTAGGAAAATGAAGAGAGTAATTTTTAAGACAGGGAATTGTTTTGAAACCTAATTTGTTCTTATAAAATAAAAAAAAACAAGATAAGAAAAAAATTCATTGACTTATAATTTCATTGATTAGTTCATGAAAGGAGATTTAAATTTTTAAAATTTTTAGTAATTTTACATTTCCAATATTTTTCAATGATCGTGAGCGGAAGCGTCCAGAGAGGTCTGATGTGTGAAATAGTTATTGGAAGGGAGCGCTTATCCGCAACCAGACGCGCTGAGGATGAATCAATAATGCACACCGGCCAATAAAGAGAACTCGGTAGCGATAATGATGATAATTTTAAAATGACGATCACCAGACGTTGTTGTGAATAATTGCCCACGCACACCAAGCCAATAATCAATTACATTTTACGTGTAATTTTGGAGCAATAATTTATATCGAGAATTAACAAAGAGGCTGACAAGAATGACGATTATTATAACGAAAATAATTATAAAAATAATGGGTTAATCTGAAAGAGTATTTCAAAACTCCAAAAAGTTTATCTGGAGCACTTTTCCCATAAAGGAGAGAGAGAGAGAGAGAGAGAGAGAGAGAGAGAGAGAGAGAGAGAGAGAGAGAGAGAGAGTTTCGAAATATATATAAATACAATACCAACAGACAAAAAAGTACTCTACCCGTCTTAATTATCAGGTGCAAACAGCCCCTTTCTCGCTGATGATGGTTAACGAATCCATCTTTTCCCACTAGATATTTCATTTTCTTCAAGGAGAAAGAAAGAGAGAGAGGGGAGCGGGGTGGACTGCCCTGACATCTTTCTCGACACCTTTCCGCTTCAGTATGGCCTCTATTTAAAGTGAGATGAGAAAAATGTTCATTGCATATATATATATATATATATATATATATATATATATATATATATATATATATATATATATATATATATATATATATATATATATATATATATATATATGGCCATGTTTTCTGAACTACATAAAATTCGGAAAAGATTAACAATCACGTTTTTTATTTTATTTCCAGTGGCCCAGAATAAAATTATCTTTAAAAAAGGAAGCCAACGGAGTTTCATGCCGGGGCACACCATTCTCACTCGTCAGGAATTCCTGAAGTGAGTTAATTTTTCCAATACTTTTATTTACGAGCACTAATGCGCGCGTGTATGCGTAATTGTATGCATATGTGTGCATCTGGCCTAGAGAACTTGGAGGGTGGAAGAAATTAATTCACACAAAAATGGTAAATGTTTTTGTTCTCAAAATTTACGATCAAATGAAGCTCTTTTGTTATTAAGGAAAAGAAACAGGCCTGTGCCGAGCAGTAGAGTTAAGAAAAAAAAAAAACTCTTTTCAAAATGAAATATTGTTTTCATTTCCAAGAATTGTGGATATCTTTGCCGTTTTTATATTTTTATATAATTAAGAGAAGTTTTATGCCCTATTATGAGCGCGTGTTAACGAAAATCCATGTGGTTGGCAGAGTTAACTTAACTCCATAAGCAGCACATAGAATCTCAGCAATGATCTAAAACAAACAAACGTAATGTGCCAGCTATTTCCTCCTGAACGGAATTTATGTCAGAACCAATCATTCTAATATCAACAAAGATAGACAGAGGGACAAAAAAACAAAAAAAACTTATCCTGTACTTCAAATGGAATCAGAAATAAGAAGAGAGAGAGAGAGAGAGAGAGAGAGAGAGAGAGAGAGAGAGAGAGAGAGAGAGAGAGAGAGAGAGAGTTTATTCACCGATTTTCGAGAAATTTAGACAAAAAATAAAAGAGTTAACCGTTGTACACCATATTCGTATTTTGCGAGATTTCACATAACAAACTGTGCTTCACGAATTCCATCTAAACCTCTGTTTAGATTTATATTTTGATAGGATACTGAACAATGTTATTGAAGAGGCACCCTGTTTTATTTCGGACATGGGCTTGTAGCTCTATGGGGAAACGGAAAGCATATTCTCCCGAACTTAACATTATTATACTCTCTGAATTCCGTCAGGCTTTATTTAAGGCTATATTTAGAAGGAAATGAGAGAAAATAGTCATATCAAAGAGTTAATCAATTTAAATACATTTTGACAAATTTCTTTTATGACTCAGAAAAAATGTTTCGTAATCTGCATAAATGAGGAGGATCCGAGGGTAAATAAATCTCCGGTCTAAACTCTATGAATGTGAAGCGGTTCCTGTCTATCTGATACGTCGACAGGCTTGAATGTTTGGTAGAGGTCAGCAGCTTTAAAAAGGAACATTGTACATACGGGAAAAGGCTCCGAATATCAGATTCAAAAACTCATTCTCTCTTTGTTGGCCGGGCACTCCGCATGGCACAATGGTCGACAATTTATCTCAAAGGAAAAATGGCGTTCGGGGAATAATACATAAATTCTGATGCTCTTATTAAGATTATCATTCCACATTAGGTTGTTTGTAGGTCTTTGTTATCATTTAAAAATATTATATATCAGCAAAAATAAATAAAATGAAGCAATAAATGGAGCACAAATTTGGTCACTGGAATGAGGATAGAAAGATGTGAAGAAAGAATCGATGATACATACAATAGAGGGAATGATAGGGAATGGAAAAGTGGAAGAGAAATAATTGGGAGTAAATATAGGAAATATATATTTGAAATATTGGAAAATACTCGGAATTTTCACCCTGGTTCCTTACTACCTAGAAGGAAATACTTATGAAGCTTTACAGAAATGAAAAGATTTTTAGCTGCTCCATCTGCATTCCTTCTAGGAATTAAAACGAAATTCTAAGAGGAGAAATCATTAGTAATCGTTAGCGGAACTCTTGAAGCGGCTGAGCGACTTTGACCTTTTTCTTTTGGAATGAGCCAAATAAAATGTTCACGAAGGAACTCAGTTCGTGAATGGCACGGCGAAGATTTTTTTAAAACTTTGTTATCGGTTGATATCAGGAACCGCTATAAATCAGACCATCGTAGTGAGCAGCTCCGTAAAAGAAATTGAAAGAAGTAACATCTTCAAGCATGTAGGTGCAAGCCGGGTATCTCTAGAACTGATGAACGGAATTTGATAAAATTCGCAGGTAAGTTTATGAAGTGATTTTCTTAGAGGATTAACTTTTGCGGAAAACTAACGCAGAGAAAGTGCTTTATTGCACACTGCATCCTAAGACCAACATGCACTAGGACAAGGGTCCTCTGTAACCGGAATGGAGCAATAGTTTTTGGGTGGCACAAATTAGCAGTCCCGAAAGCTCTCTACAGGCCAAGCAAGCCAGTGAGCTTTCAGTTAATTGCCCAAGAGACGTACGACTTACCTCAAGACGGCCGATTGGCACAACAGATGCTCGGGCGCATCCCGGCTTGGAACGGAAATGGACTTGGTCAAGGAAAACAAAGTATAAGAATAGGGACAATCAATCTTAATATCGTCAGAGGAAAGTAAGAAGAAATAAATATGATGATGCAGGAAAGAAATATCAATATCCTACGATTATGTGAAACGCGCTTACCAGGTGAGTGTACAAAATTGCTGCACGGCAATTACCAGCTACTCTATGAATGAGGAATTGAAGCGCGATGCGGAGTTGGTGTTATTGTAAGGGAAGAACTGGCAACACAGATCGGACATCTCAACTAGAAAAGTGACCGAATTATCATTTTTTTTTTTTTTTGAAGGTGGACACATGCAAAATAAATTTTATCCAAGTTCATGGATAACACCAGGGACGTCCACAGGTAGAAAAAAAAAAAAAATCCATAGGAATCTACAAGAGGTCAAAGAATCTCTACCTTATAATGAAAGCATATCATCAATATAAGATCATGTGGGACAAGATAGAATTGACATAGAAAACGTGTTGGGGGCTTCACTATTGGAGAATGAAATAGAGAGGGAGAAGATATCATAAGTTTTAACCTCCTGAACAAGACAGCTAAAATGAATTCCCTCTACAAACAGAGGGAAAGTCATTAATGGACGTGGTATAGATGGATTTCTGTAATGACGGCTTGTACCGAAATGTCCATGATTGACTTAGCTCTCACTAATAACAAGAACCTGTTTTGAGATGCGAAGTGTCCCACGTAAACAGAATGGAGGAGGGTAAATGTCCCAAAAAGTTTTTGGAATGAATACCAAATGGAGGAAGACCTGTGGGAAGACCAAGGAAAAGACACAAGGAAAACTTAGTCGCACCAATTCCAAGAAGAGGAAGTTTTGTACAGCAGGTTGGAGAAGAAAACTGCTTTTAACAATGACGGAAATGGAAGGAATTCCTGAGATAGGACGACTGACAAGCTTAATAGCTTAGCTGGCGTCTGGTGAGAAATGTGAGAAAGGATTGTGTCAGCCATGTTCCATCAAATTCTGTTCCCCAGTTCTTAACATATCGTGAAAACACTGAAATGCTCAGTCATGCTCACTGGAAGGTTTGAATGGTGAAAAGCGCTTCTTTGCCCACTACGTATTACAATGGGCGTTGTGGACGTGTGCTCTCAACCTTAGTATTGTTTTATCTGTTTACCTCAAATAAGAAAGAAACATTCCCAAAAAGTCATAATTATCATACGTTAAAAGACTTCATAAGTGGTAATAAAGATGTCTGAGCGTTGTACGGGTAGAATGAATTTAAACAGGCTTTCTCTTTCGTCGTTTTTCACCGGGGTTCTGCCTGATTTCCCTGTTACTTATTAAGTGTATCATCCCGTTCTCTGTTTTAAGTAACATTTGTCAAAAAGATCTTAACTGGATCAACTGAAATAAATTAGGTTGTTAATTTTGTAAACGTTCTGGAAGAGAAAAAAGTATTACACAATACCAAATCCTATATCGGATGGAATCATCAAGAAAGGGGAAGGCCAGGATAATGTCGGTTAGGGAAAAGGTATAGCAATATCTTATAATCCTTTGCAAAGAGAAAGTATATTAAAAACAGGTTTATACATGGCCAATATTAATGTCTATCTTTATAAACAGGTATAAAAATTAAAAAGATGAAATAATAACGAGAGGAAATAATTATACGTTAATGAACAGTTAATAGAAGATCAAAAACAGTATCTCGTATTAATCTTGAAGCACGGTAAAATTATGCCATAAAAAGTCATTATCGGTTCACTTTCCGTAATAAGTTAAGTTGTTCTATTCTAAGAGTCCAGTTTTCGGGAAATTTGATTGCGGAAGTTTACTTTGCAACCGAATGGCTATTACTTGATATTCCGCATGGATGTTTATTGTAAAAAAATGAAGAGTGTTATGATGAGCCAAGATTTACCAGTGGCTGCATTGTGATGAAGTAAAAATAGAAAAAAAGGAAAACGATTCTAAGATCGAATATGTAAGCATGACAATATTTCCCACTCTCCATATCAGTATATTTCTTCCTTTCCTAGGTAGAGGCTTTAACTAAATATAATTCAGTGGTAAACGAAGTAATTATTTGATGCTTATTCAAATCCTTTCTTTAATGGTTAATTACTTGTCAAAGGGGAAATAATTTGAGTACAGAATGGAGGGAAACTACATTTACTGACAGGATTTTTTTTTTTTTTTTTTTTTTAAGATGAAGCGAAAACGAATTATACAAAGGAAATCGTGGTATTCTGACCGATTAGGTTAGATATTCTTCAAGGTTACTTTAACAAAATCTGAGATGTGTGAAATAAAATAACAGCACGAAAGGAGAGTAAAGGTTAGATTTGCCGCAATATAGGGCACAAAGGAACTGGACCAGAAAGAGAATGTTACAAAAGGAAGAACGAAGAAGACAGACCCAAAAAATACTGTAAACGGTTAAAGACGAGAAAAGATATCAAAACATCTTTTTATATCTCCACCTGGATTCTCGTTATGGAGGATCAAACTGCAGTCAGGATAAGTTGGGCATTTGAAAAGAGCACACAATGTTGCAAAGGAAAATGAAAATATAACGATAATTTTTTTCTCACCCTAACGATGCTAAATTTCTCCATTTTTATTAAAGTTTCACAAAAGAGTTCTTATTGGTGCACTATGAGCGTTTTTCAGTCTTTTGCTCCATATTCTTTTGTGGTTCCAGCTGCTTTTACTTATTCACACACAATAAATTATATATATATATATATATATATATATATATATATATATATATATATATATATATATATATATATATATATATATATATATATATATATATATATATATTATTGTGGGAAATAACCTCTCAATATCAGGATGAAAATAAACTATTTCAATATTTTGTAATTATAATTAAAATAGTAATTACATAACTTGGCCAATATCCTATTTAAACTAATAATGGTACCTAAGTAATAATGTACTTAAATTTGTTAAGCTGAAGACACAGAAGGCGTTGTTTTCATAATCATGGCTTGTATAACAGTATTTTCAAGGGTGCTGAAGTAAATAAATTCCAAGTGAGCTGAAGTAGATAAATTCCAAGCGTGCTGAAGTAAATTCCACAAATCGATGATCCAATCGACTTCTTGACGACACTCGGAACTGTATCGTATGGTGAAGCGAAGTAATGAAGTCTTCTGCAAATTAGGAACGCACGTCAAGCGAACCGAAGTTCACACATGGGGACAGTGTGGCAGCCTTTCTGAAATGATACAAATTTGCAATACTGAAAACATGATCAGAACTACCAATATTTAAATTAACACACTTCAAACTGAGGAATATAACTTTAAATTCACGAAATTAAATTATTTTTCACTTCACAAAACTTCCAAATTCCTTTACCGATCACTTGAGTGGTTAATAGCAGACTGATCCGGTAACGCACAGAAAACGCAAGGAAAACAAAATTCAAGGAGAGTTAAGTACAAACAAAAAGCGAAAAACAGACAAGGACGCTAAAGACATGAAACACGAACTCTAGGTTTAAAGACCAATTGGCAGACATTGGCAAAGCACAAATATCTCTTTTCCCTCACATATATATATATATATATATATATATATATATATATATATATATATATATATATATATATATATATATATATATATATATATATGAAATGCTTGGAGCCTCGATGGCACAGTCGGTTACAGCAGCAGCTTCAGACTTCGTAGAGGTCTGTGGCGCGGGTTCAAATCCGCGGCCGACTGATCACAGAGGCGGACACTTTGCTATCCGTGTAGACACCCCGGGATTAGGTATGTAATCAACGGATAGGTTTGCTTAAAAAGCAAATGGGTGTTACAGACTAAATACACACACAAAACAAAGCCACTTCAACATCTAAAACATAACAAACATCTTACACGTCCCGAACTCTCAACCTACCCGCGCAACAACTTCTTGCTGCTGGGAGAAAGGGCTTTGGGTCTGGTATGATACATGTACCATACGCTACCGGGGTCTAAACGATGTCAGGCAGGGCAGCCGATCGAGACTACGGTCTACCCCAAAGCCAAATCAAAAGTCCTTCAAAAGAAGGCATCGTGCTTACCCCATACAAACATGGGAAAAAAGCACGTTAAAAGAAGAAGAAGATATATATATGAAATGCTTAAGGATATTGATATATTATATTCTTGGTATTTTGGAGGGTTAAGCATCTCATCAGATATTTTCGGTTAGTGAAAATCAGTGCCTGCCTGCTGCCTAATCAACCCCTATCTGTTGACAAGTCAGTGCTGAGGAAGTCTGAAGATGATTTCGCTACTCAGGGACACAAAGTTCATAACTTTTCGATGTTCTCTTCATATCGGAATGCGTCCGAAAACCGGAAACCGTCAAGTTCCGGTGATCACTCGTATGTGACTGAGCTCTCATGAGCGTGTCATAAGAAGTGTGCATGTTCCATTTTGAAAACAGGCTAAACATTGGGGGTCTTCATTTCTTTTTGAAAAGATCCGCTTAGTTGGAGGACTTTGAGTACTGCCTGTGAGGTGAGCTGGAACTTTATTTTTAAGGAAAGCTTAATGGGTTTAATTAACTTTGTTTAACATGTACTGATTCTTTGCAGCAGTCACCATGCTGAATGTCTTTTTCCCCATTTATTTTTTGTTTGCTATGTCTCTTTGATTTTATTGATTTTGACTTTACCATGTTTAAGTTTGCGCTTTTATTTTGGGGTTAGTAACGTGGGAAAACATCCCATATTTATTTTTCTCTGTGCTTTTGAAAAGTAGTGCTTTTCCCATTGTTTCCTCAGCTGCATTGAATAGAGGTCAGTATAAATGGTGGGGAATGTGACTTATAATGACTGCGGTCGTGTTGACTTATTTTTACTTTTTTTGTTGTTGTTGTAAAGACTCAACTTGTGGACGTAGATAGCACTATGTTATATTTGTTACTTGGTTGGTTTGGTTAACAATTCTGGGATGCAGATATTCCCATTTCATTCCTATTTTGATTCCACTCTGCTTGCCATGTTAGATTACTGAATAAATTATATTTTTTAGTCATTTATTTGTTGTACCTTCTTAGTTCACTTAGTGACTTGGATAACGAGAGAGAGAGAGAGAGAGAGAGAGAGAGAGAGAGAGAGAGAGAGAGAGAGATGTGCTGACCCGGTATGCAGGCTGGTCATTGCTACCGGGAATCTTTGAAATCTATGTTGATATGAAATAATTTTTAAAACAGATGTGGAAGGAGGTTATGACCCTATCCGCCCTTGTATAATAGGGCATACTATATAATATATATATACACACACACACACACACACACACACACACACACACACACATATATATATATATATATATATATATATATATATATATATATATATATATATATATATATATATATATATATATATATGTATATATATTAAATTAAATATAGTTACGTTACTGTTGTGCAGAGGTCAAATAGGGCAAATAGAGGATGCTTGGGTGTTTTTGGATTCAGCACGGTCCAAACACGGCTGGGCACTTTAAGGGCAAATTCAGCATTGTCAACCTTCTCGAAGGCCCTTGGTTACAACACACGTAGAACGGAAGTAAAGTCAGCAAGGAAACTTCCAGAACCCTTATCCGGTTACTGATCCGTATTTGTAGGGAGTGTCAATGTGGTGATGTATGTTTGTTTGTTCAAATGGGAGTGGCCCATAAGGCAAGTGCTAGATGTTTTGTGACATATGAGGCATTATTGTTGTTGGAGCCGGTTATCAAACAAGGTGAAAAGGTAAGCTCCCCGTATCCCGTTGACAAGGTAAGCTTAAGACAACTGGGAACGTTCAGTGCCTTGCCGTGTATTTTATTATTTCTTAATGCCTGTGGTTTTTCTTATTGTTGTGTATTCATTTTCTTTATTGGGTTTTAATTATGTTATGGGAAATATCCTGCATTGTCTCATATTAGTTAAATGTAAGAATGTTTCTTTGATTAACTAGGATAAACCACACACGTGTGCAAATAGCCTGAACAATGGTCGGGGTAACTGTTTTAGACATCATTTCTTATCGTGTTTGAGTAATGGACTTTAGTATTAATATGGGACACTTAGTATCAATGTGGGGGAAAGAGATTTTGGTTTCTCTTTTATTATCAATTATGTTTTAATGACGTTGTAGGTGGGGGTTAGGGGTCTAATAATTTGTTATTATCTCATTTTTTCATTAAACCAGTCTTATGTTGGGTTTACGAAATAAAGTCTATTTATGTATCCCAGGTTTGATTTAAACATACGTGTGTAGATGTAGGGTTGCATTACAGTTTAAGAAAGAAAGAGAGAATGCGAGAGAGAGAGAGAGAGAGAGAAAGAGGCAATGTTGTATGAATGTTCATTTATACAACACACACACACACACTCACATACACAAACACACACACACACACACACACACACACACACACACACACACACACACACACACATATATATATATATATATATATATATATATATATATATATATATATATATATATATATATATATATATAAGCATTTAATATACTTATTTCTGATATTATTTCTGATATGTGAAACAAACAGTATTGCAATGTATGTATTTTGTTAAGGAACTCTCTTCAATGGTTCGTATTTGTGACTAAAGAAGCCATTTTGTTTAGTTGGTAAATTTTTATTTATGACTTTTTTTTAATAATTCGACTAGAACCACGTGCACTGACCTCTGTTAATAAATGAGTAATATTTTTTTAATATTGCAAAACTTTTAATATTCTGTCTAGATGAACTAGTGTTCCTCAAGCACTGAAACAAATGCAATAGAAAATCTAACAAAGATCGAATGTTGTACGGCAGTCACCATTATATTTGTTCGATTAGTTAGAGTTTTGTCCTAATTCTATTTGAGCAGAGATAGAAAATTTAAGGAATTTAGGAATCATTCATCAGCGTCATTTGACTGTATTTTAAAGACTGCTTCAGTTTACTGGCATGCGGAGATTTATAGCGCTTTGAATGTACGTGTTTTTTTTTTTTTATACAAACAGTAAGGAGGTAAAAGTTAAAATCATCGTTATGATGTTTCTTTCTCTTCTTGGGTTGATTTAATTCATCCTCTCCTCTTCCCCGTCTTTGCAAGAACCTCTGGGCAACGTCGTCCTACCATCCGAACGAATGTCAGACTTTGAGGGAAGGTGAGTAATTGAACCTCTTATTTGTTTTCCTATAGTTCATGAAAGTCTTTAAATAATCTGAAAGAGAGAGAGAGAGAGAGAGAGAGAGAGAGAGATGGGGCAGGCGTTGGTTGGAGTGGCTGGAGTGATTCGAGGATGAGCAATGGAGTGAAAGTAAACTCCAAGTGGTAGATTCGATTTAGCTATTTCTTTCACCCCTACAAATCAATATCTGTCAAGTAAATTACTTTAAAAAAGGCATGTATATAAGATATGCTTTATGAAAAGACAAATATTTTGAGTAGATTCAGTTTTAGTAATGAAGAAACAAAGGAATGAAAATACAAACTGAATGGTATATTTGATTTAAAGGAAATGGGGTAGGTAGCGATTTCTCTCCAGATTTGGTTTTGAAATTTTAGTTTAATCTTGATTTTTTTCTTTAAGGATTCAATATTGCTTTAATTTGTCCATGATTTTTCTTAACCTCTTTTACTTGTATCCTAATTCTTCATCGTTTTTTTCTTAGAAGATGCTCATTTATCACCAAGTGAAAATGTTGATCAGTGTCACATCAAGTCCTGCTCTCCAAGTGAAGGTCTGAGGAGAAGACCGAGAGTACAGAATTGCCAATGAGAATCTACATCAGAGAACGAAAGGAAATGAAAACCTAATGCTTTAAACAGTTCTTGCCAGAGATCTATACATATAATTGAGATTACATCCAATGAAATGTTATAGAAATTTTCGTTAGTTATCCTTCTTGGACTTTTACCGTAAACAAAAGAGGTATTGTGTTACATTTCATATTGTGTTATGAATATTGCTGTCCAGATTTACAAAATATTTCTTAAAATTAGAAAGATAAATATTCAACCTACTTGACCTAGATCGAGGAAAGAGAAAATGCGAATTATAAATGTTTATTTATTGCAAGAAAAAAATTTCACTGGGATGAAGTAGATGAAAGGCAGGAAATCAATATGTATTTTCTTTGCCAGGTTTCGTATCACTGTTTTGTAATAAATTATGGGAGTACTTTGAAGAAGACATTACTAAAAATAGAGATGAAGGTAGGGTTAATAAATTACAAAATGGGAAAAAAGCACGTTAAAAGAAGAAGAAAAAGAAGAATTTAGGAGGATTATTTTCTCTAGAGGTTGTTATGAGAAACTTTACAGAACCGTTTTTCATTTCATTTTTTATTGGATAATACTGTATGTATATTCGGTTGACATTACTTACAATATTCTTAAGGAAGTATTTGTAATAAAATTTAAGTGTAGCAGCGGATTTCAGTTTACCTGTTTGACAAATTCTCTTGGTTAAAATACACGGAGAGAAGTCAAACATATTCGTCACAGAATATACAGAAGAAATATTTGTTAATAAAAACCTTATTTTCCCACTAAACATTTTCAAACGTTGCTGCTGTAAACACCACAATTTAGTGGTGAAACATAACGTTCTCACTTAAACATCAATTACAAATTGGTATGTTTTGTTTGGAAGCTGATGTATGAGAATGTCGTCTGATTCAGCTCTCTTAAGATGAACTGAAATTATTTGGTAATAAACTAGCATGGAGGTATTATATGTAATATAGCGGGTTAGGCTGAAGTCTGCTTTAATAATTATATGTGGACTGGTGTAGTACAAATGAAAGGTGGCGTTCTTTAAGAGGCTGACAATATTCATTTTTTAAATTATGCAAAATATACACAACTGCAACGTGAAGTCTGCTTGGTAAGCTGTAAAAAAAATAATAGATGGAAAAGTTTCACAAAGTAGCTTTACGAAATGTTTTGAGGAAAGTGTTCATTCCTGACTTCATTATCAGTTCACACCACCCAGTTCATTTACTGATATCTAACCCCATCCTTAGAAATGTTCCTTTCCTTTTTTACGACACTTCTGATTGGCCACTGATCAGCCAGTAATCTAGGGATCAATGGAAACTGATCAGTCTGTTCCAGCCGTCACCGACTGAACATCTACGCTGCGACCTCTCCTCATGAAATATGTCTTTCAAAAGTTATAACTTTCATTACACTTCAGTTTTACCCGAAGAAAAGCAGTGTTTCTCAGCTTCATCACTAAACATCGTCAAGCCAAAGATTTAAGGAATATAATGATATATGAATTATGTACTTCAGTAAACTTAATGCTAAAATATGTAGAGCGAAATAAACATGAGGCTATTATCTGTGCGCACCCCCGCTCATTTTAATATTCTTAATCTTTTGCTTGTTATTTTCATATTGATAGCCCCACCTATAATTTTTTTATAGCATTGTCATCCATGATATTTAAGCTACTATATTGTATGAAACACAAGACAATAAATGATAAATCCACTGTGATGTCGTGTAAGGAATGAAAGAATATATTTTATATTAAAAATTTCATGCTTATTTCACCATACATATTTTAGCATTAAGTTTACTGAAGTACATAATTCATATATTATTATGATCCTTAAATCATTGGCTTGACGATGTTTAGTGATGAAATTGAGAAACACTACTTTTCTTCAGGTACATCTGAGGTGCAATGAAAGTTATAACTTAAATACATATTTCATGAGGAGAGATCACAGCGTAGATGCTCACTCGTTGACGGCTGGAACAGACTGACCAGTTTCCAGCCCTGTGACTGGCTGATCAATGGCCAATCAGAAGCATCGTAGGAGACAGGGTTAGATATCAGATGCACGGGTTGTGTGAATTGATAATAGTATCAACTTATTTTTTTTTATTAAAAGGCCCTATATATCATTGTCTTCATAATCTGCTGTTACATCTTTATTTATTTCATATTAGTTTTCTATCGCATTTTGTGGTCTACTCGATGGAAAGTTGATTTCGAAGATAATTGCGATTCAAGTTTGTTTTTTAAAGGTAATGACAGGAAGGCTGCGAATATCTTTTTGGCATACTTAGTGACAGAATATCCTTCGCCCTTGTATCCGAACGATGATTCTCATCTTTTGTTAAAAATGCCCTTGTTCTAAATTAAGGTCTTCCTTCCTCCCCCAACGCGAGTACCCTTTGGCGCATGAAGAAGACTTGTCCCAAGAACACCTTATTAAAAGATATGAAGTTTATGCTCCCTCTGTCCCTCCGTCCCTGTGCCCCCCCCCCTTCTTCCATTTACTTTCTCTCCGTAGCACTAAGAGTTTCTTACCTCTCTGTACGTATATTCCATTTAACTAGAGAATATCTTGAAGCGACAAAGCTCAGTGAATGTAAAGTACCCTGATTTATCCAATTGCCTGAAGCGCCTCTTTCATCTGCTCAGTAAAGGTTTACATCTAAAATGAATATTTTCAACCTTGATTTTATGGTTTGAAGCAGATAAAGTTACCATCCAGGAAATCAGGACGGTCAACATTTAATACCCACAGGAACACTGAAGGACATTTGGTAGGTATTGTCAGTCCTGAATGTCCTTAACGTACTTGCATTACTGAGTACCTGGAAGCCAACTACCTTCAAAGAAATGACCATTGTATACATTAAAATGATTATATGGCCCTTTCATCTTCGCTGTTGCTTGAAAAACCTAGTCTTTTTGTATGCTTTGTTTCACATTACGTAGTTTCCTTGAAAACGCCTAGAAGTAAAATTGAAAGATCTTGTGCTTCGTTGTTCTATATATGATGGAGTGCTCAAAAGTCATACAAAATTTTTTAAAATTCCCATTGAAAGCAAAGATTTCTGCATAACTGGACGAACTTCAATCCAACTGGAACTATCAATACTCGAGTCTTTGATGATAAAACAGCTTGTTCCGAAACTGAATACTCAGACTTCGGCTGTTCCTTTATACTTATCGTAATAATAATGTTTTTGTTGTTTTGTTTTTCTTCGAACACTTCATTTTCTGTATTTCTGTCGTACTAACAGGTTGGCTCCATACCCTTAGTCATATTTATTTATTTATTTATTTATTTGTTTATTTTCATTAATGTGATTTTAAATTTTAGTGTTTTAAAACAAATATTTCAAATATAATTTGTTTTCTTGTCTTGGTTATGTTCTATTTGTTTAATTAATTTCTCAGTGTTTTGCCTGTTCATCGGTGTCCTTTGTGTAAAATTTCCCTTTTAAGTCGATTGCCGTTTTTTATGTTCTGACTTTGCCTTTCTATATCTTTCCTGTAATTTTTTATCGTTAATGCTTTTTGTTTTTTGATTCTAGAACCCCTGATGATATAATCATGGATTATGAAACGTTGGGAATAAACATGAAATTATATGACTATTCAAGAGTATTCCTGTCCGCCTTCCCGTTTGATGTTTGTATATATATATATATATATATATATATATATATATATATATATATATATATATATATATATATATATATATATATATATATATATATATATATATATATATATATATATATATATATATATATATATATATATATATATATATATATTATATATATATATATATATCTTCTTCTATATATCTACTTGCTATATATATATACTATATATAATAATTATATATTCTATTGCATATATATATATAGTAACATATCATATATATATAGATATATGGCTATAGGCCATATATTAATAAGGGATATATATATATATATATATATATATATATATATATATATATATATATATATATATATATATATATATATATATATTGTTCTGACTTATATAATCATGGCTCAGGGATCTTCTTCTAAGATCTACTTGTTGGGCAAGGGACTACCATAACAATTATAGATTCTGATTGCAATTGCTATCAGTAACAACTCATAAGGAAGACAGGTGGCTATATACTTCAACAAGGGATATATATATATATATATATATATATATATATATATATATATATATATATATATATATATATATATATATATATATATATAAAGGAAATATATATTTGATATATACATATCAAATATATGGAGCCACAAAAATGCCAAAATGTAGAAAGTAAATTCTATATTTCAGAGACCAAACTGTAACTCTTTCTTATTCAATACTAGCCTGAAGAGAGAGACAAGATGGTCTCTGAAATATAGTATTTACTTTTTACATTTTGGCATTTTTATGGCCTTCTTATATTTAATGGAATTCTGTTTTAGCAGAAAATATCTCATGGTCATATATCTATCTATCTGTCTATGTATCTATATATATATATATATATATATATATATATATATATATATATATATATATATATATATATATATATATATATATATATATATATATATATCCCAGGCCGTTCTTGTTTGTGAGTGCTGTATATCGTTTTCTTTGAAAAAAACCTCTGAGGCTTTGTGAATATTTACTACTGTAAATATATTAACAATGAAGCCACAGAAACTGCAGTAGTCTTCAACACTTTCACAAAGCCTAAGAGGGCTCTTATTTTTCGACATTGATAATCCCCTGCGTGCATCGTCATTTTAGTTAGATTCCGTATTTTTGCTTAACTCCTTTTCCAACTGTGCAATTATATTTGAGATTGCTCTACTTGAAACAATCGGGGACAATTGTGATATATCCCCATCTCCTTCTCCTCCACCTTCTAGTTCTTCTTCCCCACATTCCAGCTCTGCCCTTCTCTGAAAAGAATGCTATTGTTCCCTCCCATTCAAAGTTTCTTTTCTCCCTACCTCAATTTCACCCTCATCCTTTCATCTCTCTCCCTTCTTCCTTGTAAAGTCTGAAAGTCTGTCATCTTCATGTTCCATTCTTTTCAACTTATTGAAATTAATAGTTTCTTTGAAGTAGCAGGCTTTATTAATAATGAATATTAACCTGTGTGAGTAATTTTTTACTCGAAAAAATATATTTTGATTCCCTACTGCCAATTCTTCTTTCTTTTATCCGAAATAAGATCTCTTTGCTCGTACCACATGATCACGCCACCCTAGAGTACTCAGATTCTGTCTTCTACATGTAAATCCCACTCACTTCACAATATATAGTCTGTTATTCCCCTAAAAGACACAAACGATAGCAAAGAAACGTTCCATCTAGGTCATCTCTCTCGTCGTAATCTCATTAGGCAGTCAGGTTTTCATTTCAAAAATAAATAAGCTCTGAAAAATTCCTTTTCCTCAAATTTGCGTCTCTTCCCCAACGTCTTTTGACGTGCACCAAAAAATGAGCAAATTAATTACACCGTCATGTGCTTGTGACTTGTCTGACTTTACGAAATTTGCTGTTTAAGGATTTAGGGTTGCGGGTAGGTTGGGTGCAATTTAATTAATGCCACGAATTCGCTCTGGGGCCAAAGGTCTTGATGTCTTTTTTTTTTTTTTCGGGGAGGGTTAACCCCACGAGGGTTGTTACTGCAAATGAGCCACAGTTTAATGTTGCACGAAAAACTACGTTCCTTTAACTAAACTTTTTTTTTTTATCAAGCTTTTTGTTTATTTTCTGTTACCTTGCGGTTCTTGAAAACACTGCGTACGCGGATCTTCATCACCTGAAGCACTGATGTGAAAAATGGCAGAGATCAAAGCATGACTTTGAAAGAATATGAGAGTCATTACCGCTTCAATTAAAACTCCAATTTAACGTTTTCTTCAAATATACTTCTGAACTGTTTTCTAGGGTCTTACAAGACCCAATTCAAGACCTAACGTTTGATCTTGTATGCCCGAAAACTGAACGTGTCACAGTTGTTTACAACTTTACTCAATTTATAATGATTGAGATGGGCCTTTGGTGCAGCCTGCTGATTAATTAACTGTTAATCAATAATATGCTTTATGATCTACTCAAGGATACAACGGTATATGAAAATAAAAGTGACTGAAATACGATATATATATATATATATATATATATATATATATATATATATATATATATATATATATATATATATATATATATATATATATATATTGAAATTTTATCACACCGTGATTTATATATACAATCATGAAGCTACAAATGTATTTAATATCAAATTATATATATGGATAATTATCATTTATATAAGTGATAAATGAACATATATGGACCCATTCATGGACGTTACCACCGCGCCATCAAGGAGGTATCCACTGGAGTCGATGAATGGGTCCATGTATATTTATCACTTATATAAATATATATATATATAAAGTGATATATATATATATATATATATATATATATATATATATATATATATATATATATATATATATATATATATATATATATATATATATATATATATATATATATATATATATATATATATATATATATATATATATATATATATATATATATATATATATATATATATATATATATATATATATATATATATATATATATATATATATATATATATATATATATATATATATATATATATATATATATATATATTATATATAAAATATATATATAATATCGAAATCCACGCTATATATCTCCGTTGGAGAATTGTCGCCGAAGGGGAATTTATATAAGTGATAAATGAATTGGAATCGTGGGGACACGAACCACGTATGTAAACCATTGAGCCATCAAGAGAGGTCAATGGTTTACGTCAACTATATTCCAGCAACGGAGATATACCGAGGTAGCGTGGATTTCGATATTAAACACTTTTGATAAATCACGGTGTGATAAAATTTCAATATATATAAACTTGGTATACATGTGTTGACATATCCTATAGAATAAACATTATATAGTTATGGAGCATTTGAGAGCAATTTCAACAACTTGGTATACATGTGTTGACAGCCATATGACCCATTATATAGATGGAATTGAAATGTATGCCATATGACAATTGATGGAATCAAGCATGTTTAAGAAATATTGGGGAGATATGAACACTTGTGTCAACGTATACCAGGCTGTTTGTAAACTGTAGTTCTTGCAATGTGCGAAAGGAATTTGGGTCTTAGAAATCTAGGTGCCTCATGTAGGCCCGAGTGTTGACCCCACTGATCTGTATCGTGTCACGGGATTTCCACGTCATGAGGGAGCGGTGGGAGAATGTTCTAGAATTATGAGTGTGTGCATAATTCTGCTTGAAAGGGGATCATTGAGGGGTAATATATTGACATATCGAGTACAGATGAGTGGTTCAGGCAGTAACTTGAATTGGTGAACGTCCTGCCTGGTGAGGGCTCTAGACTTTCGACATTGAGTTAATTGTGTACTCTGTTGGTTTCATTGACATTTTATTACTGAATATTTTTTTTCCTCTTTATTGTCTTGCATATTTACCATGCATAACCTTTGGGATGTGTTGGGTGAATTTGGTAACATGAGAATTCTCCCATTTATGCATTTATATTCATTCTGCTTTTTTTTTAAGGTGACCTTATATTTTAGATGTATTTCTTAGTGGTCATGACAGACTTTGACATTAGTTTGGGATATATAATTGATTGGTGTCAAAATGTATTTACCAGTCCGAGAGTTTAACTTTTCATTCACTTTTTGCCAGAAGTTAAGGACAGTCTTTGACCTTCTCTTCCTTAATTTTGCTTCTGTTTTGTCATATTAAGTTTGGGAATGAAAACTGTATTTTGGTAGAACATGAGTTTCGTCTAACCTTGATCTAATTTGAGCTATGACGCGAGAGAGAGAGAGAGGTAGATGAAAACTGACATTACTAGATTGACTTCGATGAGCAGGGATGAGGTGTTGACTTTGAAGGTAGGTTGTTTCTTGTGCTTCGTGATATAGGATTTTGGTTATGGAAGCAGTCGGGAGAAGGATAAAACACATGTGACTTACTATCTTATAAAGAATATTGCTGGGGTAAGACATCACTAGCACCCAAGGGCAACAAAGGGAGTGAGTGTGGGAAGGGCATCCCTGAAATGGGGATTGTTCTCCCCGTAGACTTAGTATACTCTACGAATTCATCATACCACATTTTGATATACACATGACTCACTATCTGGAAAAGAATATTGTTGGGGATAAGACATCAATGGCACCAAAAGCGGGTGGGGGTTTGGAAGGGGGTGACAGGGAAAGAGTGAGAGAGTAAAGAGGGTGTTATGGAGGAGAGAGAGAGAGAGAGAGAGAGAGAGAGAGAGAGAGAGAGAGAGGGGGGAGGGTGTTGGTTGTCTTTCATAGTTTTCCCGGTCAGCGCCTGGTTGGTCAGCTAGTGTGTGTGTGTATATATATATATATATATATATATATATATATATATATATATATATATATATATATATATATATATATATATATATATATATATATATATATATATATATATATATATATATATATATATATATATATATATATATATATATATATATATATATATATATATATATATATATATATATATATATATATATATATATATATATATATATATATATATATATATATATATATGTATATATATAATTATAATATATATATCGGTGGGGTATATATATCATCTCCAGTAAAACGAAAGCTATTGATTAGCAGAACTAGCACAGATTTTCCACCATATCCTCCCCTTCAAGTCGATGGGACTCTGCCATATGAGTCTGAAGATTTAACTAATCTAGGTGTAACTTTTGACTCATATCTAACTTGTGAGAAACATCTAATGAAAGTACCGCAAATGTCTTAAGAATGATGGGTATTGTACGAAAAGCCTCATATCTTTATAACAGTGAGAAAAACAATGCAAATTGTTTTAGGCCTTTTATCCATCCTTTACTAGAATACTGTTCTCCTGTATGGATGTCTGCTTCTGCCAGATATTTATCTCTTTTTGATAGAGTTTAACTAATCTAGGTGTTCTGTTTGACTCAATATCTAACTTATGAGGAACATCTAATGATGGTCTCTTGTTTGCAAATTTCTTAAGAAAGATGGGTTATTGAGTTCTTTCGCAAAGCAACTGATCATATCTTTATAACAGTGAGAAAAACAATGCAAATTGTTTTAGGCCTTTTATCCATCCTTTACTAGAATACTGTTCTCCTGTTCTGGATGTCTTTTCTTCTCAGATATGTTATCTCTTTTTGATAGAGTGGTTCCTGAGGTTTCTTGCAATTGGAACTTCAAATTCATGTGAAGATGACTTGGACCATCGACGGATGGTATTCTCTTGTTTTTAAATAAATTTTCTGTTTACTAATAATTGTATTTTTTATCAGAGTTCTTAATAAGCATTCTCAACTGATCCCTGATCCCTTTTCCTGCCGAATTAACACAATCTTCAGATTTGCGGATCAAGCAGCTCCAATATGCAGTAAATGTTCATCTTCTGAATAATAACTAAATCAGTTCCAGAGGTGCTTTATTCTCACACTGTTGGACTGTGGAACAGTCTCCCTGAGGATATCTTGCAATTAGAACTTCAAAAGTTCATGTGAAGATACAGTGCATTTAATAACCTAATGCTATTCTCTTTGCATTTTAATAAATTTCAATCTATTTACTAATAGTTTATTATTTTATCTTTTCTTTTTAATAAGCTTAGATCTCTTCTTTCTGGATTTCCCTTTATCTCCACTTGCTTCGTCCTAATTAACACAATCTTCTATGGAAGCTTGGATTTCAAGTCAATATATATATCTGTGAGTTTGTGCCATATGAATAGGGTTCATCTTCTGAATAATAATAATATATTATATATATATATATATATATATATATATGTATGTATGTATAAATATATATATATATATATATATATATATATATATATATATATATATATATATATATATATATATATATACACACACACATACATAGAAATATATTCATACATCTGTGTATGTATCCTCGGATCGTCACAAATAATACACATGATTTTAAAATGGGCGGATATTACAGTTTAGCGCTAAACACTCATATATATCTATGCCTTGTCGGTTTATACATGGCAAAAGTTCAGTGTGGAGGTTGAACATTAAAATGAGCTCTTAGTAGTTTCTCGACGAGGGCAAACAACACGGCCTTTGTCTCCTAGTGTATAGTAACGACCATTGTCGACTGCTTTAAACTGTCAAAGAAATATGCCTCGGTAGGGAGACCTCATTTTCACTTACTTTGTTTCGCATTTTTTTTTTTCATTTCTTTTCTTTGTATCTTCGCTTTTAAACTGTTCATGTTTTACATTTTACCTTAATGTAAATAAATTTTGTATTTGCTTTGGAGGTGACAGCTGTTTGTCTTCAGTCCAGAGTATCATAACACAAGATCGTGTTTTTGCAGAAAGGCGCCTTTATCTAAACCATCCACCTCTGAAGGATCTTTTGTCCTCCTCAGTCTCCATCATTTCCTGTATTAATTGTTCGATTTTATTTCTTGTCTGGAAACTTCCAATTGAAATGGAAGTTTGTATCATATTCCTGGTCCCTTTCAACCCGGCGTCAGGTCATCACTGCATTTTTTCTTGTCGCGACACTCTCTGCCGTTATAGTTTTTTAACCCATTAATGTCTGTTTTTCTTTTATTATCTATAGCTTAATTTGTACTTCACTCTCAAAGCTCCATGCGTTTTCCCTACAAGGATTGGAATTGTTTGTCTGCTAAAATAAACCCTGACATTTCTATTCGACGTCGGCTTTGGTATTTTCTTGAGCCAGCCCTTTTTGACATACAACTGCATGCAGATTTCGGAGTGTTTCTGGATAACACAACACTATCAACAAAAATGTTCGCTCTTTTTTATTGTTTTCAAAAATATTGGGATGGCAGGCGTTTCAAGAAAAAAAAAAAATCACGAGCAAATGTTGGATGAAAGATGTTATTATCATTTTTATGAATCCAGAAAAAATATGGACTTCAGTGATCTGACTTTTTAAAAATTCTCTTACTCAATAAATAATTTTTTTTTAATAGTAGACGAATAACATTTTAATAATGACGCAAAATAAGAAAGAGAGTAAGAAGGAGATTTCACTAGAGCTAATTGGGTAAAGCATGGTAAAGGAAGGGAGAGAGAAAGTAAGGCCACTGAATATTAAATAACACCTAAAAGTTCAATTAAAGGATTGAAAGGTCAATCGACCTGATGCCGCGTCAAGCATCAAAATTCGAGGAGAACCCATAAAACAAAGCGTGTTTTTTTCTCTATTATTTATGCATAGATCCCAGGGAATATATTCGGAGCAGGAACAGAAAAAAGGTCTTTTTCTTTTATTCAGTTCTGCAATAGTAGTGGGTTATGTTTTTATGGTGTGGTATTTTTATTATGAAAAAACCAACTGTGCCAAAACGTGTTGAAAAAAAAAAAAAGAGTTCAGCCACAAAACAAACCGTTGAATATTAATGCGTCATCAGTATGCATGAATTATTTATATTCATCTTTACTCAGTATTTAGAATTTATATTGATGAAGGGCGAAAACTGTCATAAAATTTTGCTTTGAACTGTACAGATACATTGCTAATAAGATTTTGGTGATGTCTTTCACAACACATTAGATTACACAATCCACTAAGAAAAACTGTTTTTTATTTATCTTATAAAACTTTAAAAAAAAAAAAAAAATAAAACTATAGAACCAATGCTTTATAAAGGGGGTACAGAAAGGCCTCAAGGAACATCCAATTAATGTCTTAGGAACACATAAATCTTTATTTTGATGTATAATGATTATGATTATGTTATAAAGAAAGGTGAAATTTGTCTTTTTTGACAAAACATTCATTTGTATATTATCCCATAAAAAATTTTTTGCTTTCTTTACCTTTGAATTTTAATGCCCGACTCATCTGAGATGAAGGTCAACTGCGTATGAATCTTTTGTTTATAATTATACATGGTAAGACCATCATGGAAGCCATATGTGAGTGTACAAATGCAAATCCATCCCCAACCAGCTCCATTGCTTAAAAAAGGAACGATTTCTGTTTCATTCGATTATTCATATTTTATGAGTCGCGAAAACGACATCTGTTGCATGAGAAATGGAAGTAGAGCGCTTTTTACTTCCTGATGCCATTAAACTTTTAGATTAATGGCAGATGTGGAAGGAGTCTCATGACAAGAATTTCAGAAAAGGACGCAATGCTCTGTCGAAATGAGAACCTGAGTCGCCGCAGTTAGGAATAATAAATAATGAGAACATTATTTAAGGAATGAAAACAAAGTGTATATAGAAAATGACTAAAATATTTTTTTAGCAAGTGGCAATAGAAAGGTTGTAACATTAAGTGAAAATTGCCACAACCGACAATAATTATTTATACGGAATGTTCTTTTGAGCTGCATACGATTATTGCATTATAAAGTTCACGGTTTTGTTAACAATTCCTCTTTCAGTATTCTTAGCGCTTGCCATTTTAGCAACCACAGTATCATATTTCCTTTTACCTTCTTTCTGTGTATGATAATTTGCGACTTCACATAACATTGTTCCTTTTATTTGACTGTAATATATTAGAAAGATCATTTGCAGAAGCAGAGATGGTCTCAAATACTTTGAAATGTATCTGAATACTAAACACATTACTAGGTCAAAATTGCATTTAAATACCAAATACACTACAGGTAAATGTAATGTAGTTAAATATTTAAATACATTGCTTTTAGTTGTATCTAAATACAATTCAAATACTTTTCAAATACTTTTGATATCTTCCTTTTATAGAAATTCTGTTGGTTGATGGAATTATATCATTTACTGTGCAACAAAGGCCACTGGATACCGAACCTTGACTGAACACAGGAAATTACACAAATGTCTTACATAATTTATTATCATTGATTATATAAAAAAAATCTGAGGAAGACCATTGTGCACCTTCCACTGGGTCCAGGTATACTTGGAGGGGTAAATAATAAAGTAAAAGAATAAGGGTTATGTGATTTATTAAGTCAAATTCAATTCAGTTATTAACATCAATGACTAAACAGAAACTCTAATACTATCTATATTCTTATTTGCCCTCATAAGCACCAGTTGTTCAAACATTTTATCTGACTATCGTCCTCTTCTGGAAGAATGAGTCCCGCAAAGGAGAATAATCGTTCAAATGGCGCTGATAATGGCAGTGTAGTATTATATTTAAGAAACATTTTCTTAACTAGTGGATGTTTCTTAAGACTGTCAAGACCACGTCCACAGTCATTCAAATAAGCCATGATCATTACTGCAGGTGTCTGGATTGCTCTGCTTTCCGGCGACCTTTCAAAGTCAAAATATTCACCGATGTCTGATGAATCAGATGGTTTTTTAATCTTGTCAAATTCTTGTACAAAAGACCTTGAAGCAACAATAAAATTATGCTGAACCTTATCTTTTCTTGTTTCTACTTCATCTTTGTCACAGGCTGCGCTCTTGATCCAGCGTAACTTGAAATATGGGTGTGAAATTGCTGCTAAAACTGCAACAGTAACAGCTGCATCCAAAGTCAAATAATATCCAAATCTGTTCTTAAAACCAGTAATTATTGCTGTGAGTAGTGACATAAAATAGTTCAAGCCCTCTACTCTGATTTTTTTAGTCTATTGTTGACAGTGTAAAGGGCTGTAAGCAATGATCAATAGAAAATGTTTTTCTCTGCCTGAAGACGGTCTAATGCAGATGATATTGGAGCCAATATGGTGCTATATTCTTCTTAAAAATGAAGTTCAAGACTTATAAAACCGTGAGCTGTAAGGCTGCCATCAGCTCATTTAGCTTTACCTTGTGTTTAAGTAATACAGCTATACTCTTATATCGGATTACACACCGAAGTCTCAGACTGCAGCCTAGTGTCCCATTAATAATCTCTGCCGATTTTGGGAGTACACTTTTATTCCACAGCGCTGAGCACTTTCCCATAGTAGCATGACTCAAAGATGTAAATTGTTCTTTATGCTTGTTTTGCATCGGTTGTTGCTACAAAACTCAATGAGTGTGAAGCACATCGTACATGTTTTGATAAGTCTGACGTCACTATATTCGCGCTCGTATAGGTCTTCTGTTATAAAAAAAAAATCAAATTCGGCATCAATTTCATCATCTTGAAGCCGATCTTTAGTCTCAGAATCATTTTCAGCATGTTCCAGTACATTGAATGTTTTTACACCAAACTCATTAAATGCCTTCACAAAATTACTCCCATTATCTGTAACGGTTGACAAAACTTTTTCATTAGGAATATCAAATTTAATCACAATATATTTTCATACACGTGAGCCCCATCGAATCTTGGACACGCCTATGCTGCTCAGGAAAGTATTTTGAAAATATTATGTATAAAGCTTTTGAAAGGTAAAAACTCTGATTTTGAGATATGTACATTCAAAGATTTTTATTTAGATTTGAATTAATTAGTAGTTCATAAACGTATTCCACACTAAAAAGTAAAATAAGACAAGATTTGATAAGATACTTTGTATGGAGATATACAAGGGTATTCCCTTGCAGTAGAACTTTTAAAAAAATTTTACTCTTTGGGGGTGGGGGAATTTTGGCGAATTTCGGGCCACCAACCAACTTGAATGTATTTAAAAAAGTATTTAAGTATTTATAAACACTAAATGCATGATAAAAAGTATTTAAATACGTATCTAAATATTTGCATAAAATGTATTTATAAATACAGTATTTAATTACAAATCTATTTAAATACCCATTTAAATACTTCCCATCTCTGTGCAGAAGAAATATGTCAATTGTAACAAGGTTACATCTTGTTATGATTCTTTTACGATACACTAATCATATAAATTTCCATGGCAACCACTAGCCTTAACCAAGTGTTTTACCCCGAAAACTGTATCCCTCATGATTTATTTATTTACATCGGAGCTTATCAGGTAATTATAATCATAATGCACCAATAAACACTTCTGCGATGTCATGTGATGTCGAGAAGTGAATGTAAGAATTTGAAGGGTAATTTTCACTTAAATATGAAACTGCATTATTATTGTGTTGTTGAAGACCAAGGTCAACTTTGGTCTCGATTACAAAAAAACAAGCAATGTTTCGTTAGAAGAGCAATTGCTAGTTTTATTTGTTAATGATTTTTCTTTCTCGTCTATGTTGAAATTACTACGGTAACTACATGCTCAATACTGGAACCAACTTAAGAGAAGTAAACAACAATTTACAGTTGCCAGTTTATCTCAAAACAAGCTGCGACTTTCTACTTTGATATGCGAAGGTATCCAACACATACTCAACACAGGAGCAGATTCTCAGGGATAAGAACAAGTAACGCAAGAGTCTTAGCTGGTGAATAGATTCTTTATGTACTAGTACCTTTCATCTTTGCATAATTAAAGCAGTTGGTTAACATTTATTCAAAGGATTTTCTATGTAATTAATTTACTTTGGCCAATACATTGTAATTAATTACAATGTTCTCTTTATAAACGTTATGATTTACTAGCCGATACTTCCTGTTATACTTCTGTTTCCCCTTTAAATCTTCCCTCTCATAGTTTCATTGATTGCTAAATCCTTCATAAAGAATTATCAGGTAATCGAAATGATAAAACCTTGATATAGTATACAGGAATCATAATTTAAAAATGAGTTTTTAACTCTCTCGTCTCCTTTTCCATTGTAGGAAATAAGAACTTATGCCCAATATCGCAATTGTTATTTTGCATCCTGGCTGGAACCTTTCTGATCCCTTTTTCACACCAAATTGAAAAACAATTGCATTAAATACTACTGTATATGTTGGCTTTCGTTTACATAGGTTAATATAGCTCCATATTTTGTGATGAATAAACGAAACCTTTGTTCTCCTATCGTAATAATCAATCAACAACACAACAACGTCGACCACTTAGCGATAAATAAAATAAACTTTTGAGATCGAATGGCAACCAACATGTAAAGAAAATATAATCAGACACTCATCGATGTTATCTTCATGAAAGTTCTTCCTAGTGTGAAGAAAAAAAAAGATAGGAATAAGGTAAGACTGTAATTAATGATGCGATTAATTGAAACGGTACCGAAAGAAGAATATAACACGAGAGAGAGAGAGAGAGAGAGAGAGAGAGAGAGAGAGAGAGAGAGAGAGAAGAGAGAGAGAGAGTGAAATCATCGCAGCCAAAGACAGTTCGTGCACAGTTTCTCAGAAGAACGCCTGTCATGCTTCTGGTTCTCAAGATGAAAGAACCCTCTGCATCCTCAGAAGGTGGAAGAGACAAAAAGGAACGTATCTACAATCAAAGGCGAAAGCAGAGTAGCTGGGTCGAAGTGAACCTTCAAGGACTCTTTAACATTGCATGCCGTAATCTATAATCTCCTAAGGGAGAATTCCACTAAGAGGATTAGATTTTTTGAACACGAAGAAGAATTTTTCATCAAAGATATATGAATCATAGAAACTTTTCACTTCATCCTTCGGGGCTCTGCGCCCGGTGTTCTGGGGAGAGCCATCTGGTCCCGGTTCGCTCGCATGTTCCTTTTTCTGCTAGAAGGGAGAGTGCGACCCACTCTTGTTGGATATGTAGAGTCGGCTTCTGGATCGCGATGCTTACCGCTTCAGCTATTAAAAGTTGGCCATGGTTGTTTTCTTTATAGATGATTTGGGTGCCAGGAATAAATTCCTGTAGGGATGGCTTCTTATTATGAGTATCTACAAAATACTGATATATGGCCGCTTTGTTTCTGTCATAAACACAGGTAGGCATCTTATCACAAACATACTAAACCGGTTAAATACATGTCAGCGACTTATTGGTAGTTCTAATCAGTGTTTCATATCATTATCAAAGCATTGCTAATGTTTCACTCTCTACTTAAGGTCGTTGACTTGTTTTCAACCTGTTTGTAATTTGTATGAGATAAGTATTACTGTAGTGAGGTCGAGTCCTTGGGCAGACTACGCACCCACAGTTACGCCTGGAGCTGGCCTGCTGGAAAAGGTATACTTCATAAAGGCTTTCGTACACAGGCTCAGGGACACAGATTAGTCATCTCGGTCATTGTTTAAAACATAATTGTTATATTTAAACAAGACGAGGAGGCCATAAGATTCATCCCAGCCGACTTTAACAGAGAGGAACTAAAAAGTAACTTTCAAATCTACCTTCTTTTGGAGATACGGGTGAAATAACTGGATTCATATGCCCTCCTTTAATCCGACCACGGGAGGTAAGGTTCGATAATTATTCGACATTTGAGTTCAATTCACGTAGTGATGGGCATATCCAAAAATAGTGTGAATAATCAGTAAATTAAAAGGAGTTTGTGGCTGTAAGTAATAGATATTTTTATTTATTTATTTAATTATTTATTTTATTTATTTATTTATTTATTTATTTATTTATTTATTTATTTATTTATTTATTTATTATATTGTGTTTAATGGTTATTTTGGGTTCATGTACATGAATTTTACACGAATCAATAAATGTTCTTTACAAGTGCAGACGCAACATGCACATATTTCCCCTGTTAATATAACAAACAGTCCTTATTCCTCTCCCCTCTTCCTCCCCAAGTGGGAAGTTGTTTTTTTATTTACCAGGTCATCTTTGGGAGCTTGAGTTGAAAGTAATGTATTATCTGGCTTTCCTAATTCTTTCTATTAACACGTCTTCAGTTTATTTAAAAAATGACGAATGCCATTAAGTGCGTTGTGATATTTATCTCTCTCTCTGCATAATCGACTCATAATTTCCTCTCAATTTATTGAAATCTGTACTACTGGGATTACAAATTGAAAATTCCTATCGCAACAGTCTGGTGAATTCGAGCAATTGTTTGTGGATGATCCCAATTAGTTATTTGGTTCTCCAAGAAAAAAATGTGCCAAATACCCGTTTTGTTTGCAAACTTTAGCTAAGCATATTAGTCTTCTTATTTTATCACAGTTTATAAATCGGAAATTTATTTTCCGCTTACCATAAATAGAGAACAAAATATAATTTGAAAATACATTTTTATCTGACCATTAGGTGACACACATGAACAGGTAATTAATCCAGGTAATTAAGGTACATAATTTCATATCAAATTCATTTATTGATGCGTATTAATAAACTTAAAGTCTCCACATTAATTGACAAAACCTCTATTTTATACTGATTACATAACTAATGGGATTTTTGTACATTATACTCTAGATATAGCCATGCATTGTAATGTAATGTAATGTAATATATATATATATATATATATATATATATATATATATATATATATATATATATATATATATATATATATATATATATATATATATATATATATATATATATATATATATATATTATATATAAATATATATATATATATAAATATGTATATATCAGAATATATATATATATATATATATAGTTTATCTCTGAGTATTTAATATATATATATATATATATATATATATATATATATATTGATATATATATACATATATATAGTATATATAAATATATATATATATATATATATATATATATATATATATATGAGGCTATATATATATCATATTCATATGAACGAGTATATATATATTTATATATATATATATATATATATATATATATATATATATATATATATATATATATATATATATATAATGTATATATATATATATATATATATATATATATATATAGCATATAAATATATGCCTTATATATTGCATATAAATATTATATATATTATAACATATATATACATATATATATATAATATAATATAATATATATATTATATATATATTTATATATATATATATATTCCATACTATATTTCTTTTATATCCACATTAACTATATTGGCTGTATATATATATATATTCCCATATATATCAGGAAATATATAATATATATATATATATATATATATATATATATATATATATATATATATATATGTATATTTATATATATATATATGATATATATATATATATGCATATGCATGGTGTTTGTAATTAGACCCCCATCTCTAGAGCTTACACTGTAAATTATGGACAAAAACAAAAGTGATTCAGAATAGGTATTTATCTAAGTTTCTCTCTGAAAAGGCATTTAATTTTTTTGTGTGGCCTCCATCTGCCTGTATCACAGCCTGCATTCTTGACGGGTTTGATTTCAGCAAATCGCAAAAAGCTGAGACTCAAACTCCATTTCCCTGAGCACTGTCTTCACCTCTCTTCGAAGAGGTCGTTGAGGCTTGGTATCCCATCATAGTTCACTGTGCGCGCGTCAAATACAATCCTTTAAGATACTACCAATGTTTTCACACACATTAAGGTCAGGGCAGCTACCTGGAAATTCACTTGACGAGAAGAAATCGATACCAATTTTTGGAAGCAGCTCCAGTTTCTGAAGAGCCTTGAAACATGGTGTCTTATCATGCAAAAATGTGACTTCTTCAACAGATAACACATTTTCAGGATCTTTGAGGAAAGAAAATACTCCACTAGTAAGCACAGTTTCTCTGAGGTATTCGCCATTCCATGACTCATTTTTCTTTGATGATCCACATTAACCGTTTGGCTGTGAAACAGAGAAAAATTCCCAAACATTCAGGAAACTTCACAACTTGGCGATAGCGCATGTCATCGCTGATATCATCCAACTTTGCAGCCAAAATGATGTCTTTTTATGATTTGGCTTCCTGACTGTGTAAATGAAGAATTCATCTGATGCGGCAACATGGAGAAAGTCAACCTCATCCCAATCTTTAAGAAATTAACCACAAAACCATGCACGGTTTTTTCTCTGTTGTTGAGTGATGTTGGGCTTCCTGATAGCATGAAATGGCTTGATACCAGATTTTTTCAACTCCCTATATACAGCACTGTAACTTCTCTTCTTTCCCCTTTTTGTTTCTAGTTCAAGCGCCAATTTATGTAAAGACTTTCTTGGTCTACCCACTCCCTCAGCTATGATGTCTTTTGACTCCTGAGAAAGGACTTCAGGCCTTCCAAGATTCTCACTCTTTTCGCGATGACAGTTATATGGATTTTTGTACCAGTTTCTTTTAACAAAGGATTCATCTCATTTAATGTATTTAGCTACCCAGGAAAGTAAAATGAAGGATGCACCAGCACTGGATTCGGTCAATCCATCTGATTTCCTCCCAGTCATTAGCCATGGCTGTATCTAACTCTGTCACTCAGTCTAAAAATACAAGAAATGTAAAATGAAAAATAGCTAAATTGAAACTTAAAATAATGTACTTGGAGATAGGATATTTTATAAACATGGCTATATATATATATATATATATATATATATATATATATATATATATATATATATATATATATATATATATATATATATATATATATATATATATATATATATATATATATATATATATATATATATATATATATATAAGGTAAAATGACCCATAAACACTGTAATACAAGGGTATATATACAAAATATATGTACTGTAGGTGTGACAGTAGGTCTCGTTGGCATTCAGGTGGCCATTGACCCAGGAAGGATGGAATAAGGTATCTCCTTGTGATTTTGGCTTTGTTAGCTCCCTTCTGGTGATGCATCTGGTGGTTGTATCTTCTGAAACACCTTAAGAAGAGGCCTGTGGATTAACCCATCAGTGTCACTCGATTTCAAATGACCCTCTTACAGGTTCATATTGTTGGTTTGATGAATGATAGCAGATTCCAGCTACTTCCTTTTATACCAACAACTACTTTTGAAAACCGGCTCTGCACCGCTCCAGTTTATGGCATTGGCTTTATCCCTAATATGTAGGAAAATCCCCGAACTCTCTGAGGCACATCGCACTGATCTTTTGTGCTCTGTTATTCTTTGCGGGATGAACCTACCCGTCTCCCCCACGTATATCTCATTACAATTGCTGGATGGAATCTTGCAAGCTCCCGCTTCTTCCCCTTTTTTATTTAAGTATACATTAATGAGCGAGGTTCCGATGGATTTGGAATAATGGAAAATAAAAGGATTATTAGACCTGAGATGTTCTGTAGCTTTTTTGGATTTTTTCCTCACATGGAAGCTTTATTTTGTCGTTAAAATCTATTTTCCCGTTGTGACTTGAACCTCTGCAGTATATTTTATTTGCTTTGTTAATAGTCTTTTCGATAATGTGTGGTGGATAGAGCAGTTGTATTAGGTGTAAGCGGATCGTGTTGAATTCTTTATCTAGGTATCCATTTGAACATATTCTAAGTCCCCTGAGGAATAGGTTGCACTCTACCACGATCTTCACGAAGACATCGTGGTAGCTGAGGAAATGAATGTAAGAAAAAGTGAAAGTGGGTTTCCCACATACTGTGAAAGCATGTCTGTTCTGCTCTCTTATGATCAGTACATCTAGGAACGACAATTTTCCTTCGTTTTCCCATTCTGTTTTGAATTTTATGGTCGGAACTTGCGAATTTAGTCTATTAAAAAATTCATTGAAGTCTCTCAAGTTATTATCCCAAAAAGTAAAAATATCATCTACGTATCTAAGCCAGATCATATTGCGGGGTTTGATAGGCGACAAAATTTCTGTTTCGAAATATTCTTTGTACAGGCTGGCTAGAAGGGGGGATAGGGGACTGCCCACATTATAGTAATTTATTTTTTTTTTTTTAAAGATTACCGTTGAAAGGAAACACTTTGTTAATTACAAAGAGATTGATTAGTTTTAGAGTTTTATCTACGCCAAGAGGAAAATGGTTTTCACATGGCTGTAACTTCCTCTTTTAGAAAAGACAACACGTCGGCGATCGGGACTTTGGTAAATAATGACTCGACGCCTAGGCTGAGCAATTTGATGTTATTAGAGGGGATATTTAAACTGTTAAATTTCTGTATAAAATCCTCTGAATGTTTGACATGGGAAGATGAGAAGGTTCCTAGAAAGGGTGCTAATAGGTCTGCAAGCCATTTTGATAATTTACACATGAAAGAGTCCCTGTTAGATATTATATGGCATAACGGAATCACATCTTTATGCTTTTTTTTTTTTTTTTTGGAGGCCGTAAAACTAGGGGAGAGAGGGGTTGATTTCCTTGAATGCCTCTGGTAATTGCATAATCTTCTTAATACCCCATATGGTTCTGACTGACTTGTTAAATTGGGCAGCATATTTTTTGTGGGATCTTTCGTTAATTTATCATAGGTCTCCGCATCGTTTAAAAGTTCTTGAAGTTTATCTAAGAGAACTATTTTTCCGTCTTTGTCAGATTTTGCGATTATGATATCCTTTTCCTGTAGCATGGGCAGTACACTTTCCCTGCTTCTAGCAAACTTGCACATGGAATATTTCGAAATAGAAATTTTATCGCCTATCAAACCCCAGAATATGATCTGGCTTAGATACGTAGATGATATTTTTACTTTCTGGGACAATAGCTGGGGAGACTTCAATGAATTTTTAATAGACTAAATTCGCTAGTTCCGGCCATAAAATTTAAAACAGATTGGGAAAAGGATGTAAAATTTTCGTTCTTAAATGTACTAATCATAAGAGAACAGAACAGATATGCTTTCACAGTATATGGGAATCCCACTTTCGCTGTTTCTTACATTCATTCTCTTATCTACCACGATGTCTCTGTAAAGATCATGGTAGGGCTCAACCTATTTCTCAGGGAACTTAGAATATGTTCAAATGGATACCTAGATAAAGAATTCAGCACGATCCGCCAACACCTAATCCACTACACATTATCGAGAAGACTTAACAATGCGAATAAAATATACTGCAGAGGTCCAAGTCACAACAGGCAAATAGATTTTAACTAAAAAATAAGGCTTCCATGCGATGAAACAATCCAAAAACTACAGAACATCTCAGGTCTAATAATCCTTTTATTTTCCATTATTCCAAATCAATCGGAAGCTCGCTCATTAACGTATACTTATACAAAAAAATTGGAAGACGCAGAGTTTACAAGATTCCGTGCAGCAACTGTAATGAGAATCACGTGGCAGAGACGGGTAGGTCCATCTCGCAAAGAATAACACAGCACAAAAGATCAGTGTGATGTGCCCAGTGAGTTCAGGACTCTCCGACAAAACTAGGGATAAAGCCCATACCATAAACTGGAATGGTGCAGACCTTGTTTAAAAAAAAAAAAAAAAAAAAACTTTCCGCACAAAAGGAAGATGCTGGAATCTGCTATTATCCATCAAACCAACAATATGAACCTATCAGGAGGACATTGGAAATCGGAAGACATTGACGGGTTGATCTTCAGGCCTCTTCTTAAGAAGATGTTTCAGAAAATACGACCACCAGACACAGACACATCGCCATAAGGGAGCTAACAAAGCCAGAAATCCAAAAGAAATATGTTAATTTCCATCCTTCCTGGGTCAATGGCCGCCTGCATGCCAATGAGACTTACTGCAACACCTACACATTTTTTATATACACTCTTGTATCTATCATCTGTCCATATTTTACCAGTGAACGGGGGCACAAAAGGAAGTGCTCGAAACATATGGTTGAAACATTTATACAGTGCCTTATGGCCCTTTTATACTGTTGTATTACAGTCAAAGACATCAATATATATATATATATATATATATATATATATATATATATATATATATATATATATATATATATATATATATATATATAAATTTCTGACTCACGTCGGGATCGAACCCAGGTCTCTCAGGTGGAAAGCAAGGGCGTTATCCACTGGGCCATACAAGTCTAAAAGAAGTTGGAACCTGAGAGCAACTGCACCCAAGGAGTTACCTGGGCAAGCTAACTGCTTGCATACCAGCGATTTTCCCAACTTCCCCGACTCAGCAATGACCCAATAGACAACATTTCATTCGAATTATCCCTTCTGGAGTGAGTAAGATAGAAATCATCAACACACAATCACGTGTGGAACAGAAATAAATTTCTGACTCACGTCGGGATCGAACCCATGTCTCTCAGGTGGAAAGCATTATCCACTGGGCCATAAGTCTAAAAGAAGTTGGAAGCTGAGAGCAACTGCACCCATTACCTGGGCAAGCTAACTGCTTGCATACCAGCTATTTTCCCCAACTTCCCACTAGCAGTGACCCAATAGACAACATTTCATCTGATATTATCCCCATACAGGTAACTCTGGGTGCAGTGAGTAAGATAGAAATCATCAACACACAATAACAGAAATAAATTTCTGACTCACGTCGATAAACCCAGGTCTCTCATATATCCACTGGGCCATAGGTAACTCCTTGGGTGCAGTTGCTCAGGTTCCAAACTGTTTAGACTTGTATGGCCCAGTGGATAACGCCCTTGCTTTCCACCTGAGAGACCTGGGTTCGATCCGACGTGAGTCAGAAATTTATTTCTGTTCCACACGCGTGATTGTGTGTTGATGATTTCTATCTTACTCACTCAGAAGGGATAATTCAGAATGAAATGTTGTCTATTGCTGAGTCGGTAGTTGGCTTGTCCAGGTAAGTTGGGGAAAACTGTTGGCTGCCAACTTGCTTTTACCTTGCCCAGGTAACTCCTGAAGGTTCAGTTGGGGCTTCCAACTTTGTTTTAGATGTCATGGCCCAGTGGAAGCAGTAACGCCCTTAACTGCTTTCAACACCTGAGAGACACCTTGCTTTCATCTCCGACGTGAGTCAGAAATTTATTTCTGTTCCACACGTGATTGTTACATTATATATCCATCTTACTCACTCAGAAGGGATAAAGACGTTACCTCGAATGAAATGTTGTCTATTGGGTCATTGCTGAGTCGGGAAGTTGGGGAAATCCTGTTTTCATTCCAAGGTTAGCATTAAATACAGAACAATCCTGTCATTCCAGGTAACCAACTTTTTTGAGGAAATTCAAAGTGCCCACTTCAAAGGGCACCACAGAGGGGGAGAAGGCAGAGTTTATACCACTGCACACACAAGATGATGCTCAGATACACAGGAGGTAACTCCAATCTGTATTCAGGAATGAGTGTAGTTAAGAAATCGAGGGCATGCACAGAGGGTGCTTAAGAAAAACTTCGATTCTGGTGACTCTAATTCCTAGTAATAAAACGAATAATACACTTCACTTTAGATATTTTTATGTTAATACAAATTCAAAATAAAACATGTCTCACTGCAGGTATACTGCCTTAGAAAGGAAACGGAAAAATAGTAAAAGGCTAACAGAAGTGTGACTGACTTAAGAACTTTGACAGTGGTACATTACCTTCGTCGGGAGATGGATTCCTCGTCCTCGGTGGCCAGCGGTGGAGGGTAGAATTAAGGGACTTCACTACAAAAGAAAACCATAGGCTCAGGGACAGCCGTGTGGGATTACAAGGGGCAGCTCTAGGAGCAGAGTGGAGGGCCAAGTGTCCTGGGATATTTCTAATGTTTTCTGAGGGTGGTCAGGTCTTCGTTCATCCTTTCAAGCCCTAGTAAGGGTTACATCGTTGTTCATTCCAGGCAGTGCTACTGTTGTTTTTCTGGTATCCCGTTTTCTATACAGTCTGCATGCTAGGCATGCGGGTCATTCAGCCATGTGTTCAAGATGGCACCAAGCACATGATCAGTTGCTAGGTGCAGGCACCACTTTCTCTTTTGGCCTTCTTCCTCAGTCGGCTTTGCCTGACTCAGGCGGGATTAGCATTCTCCAGATGAATCAGCACCTGATATCAAGGTCTTTTGGCAGTCAATAGACCAAGAAAGGGTTAAAGGTTTTCCCACACAGGCTAGTGGTGAGAGGAGGTGAAATAAGGGCGAATTTCCACCTGCAACTATCTTTAAGATAAAAGAAATAAATGAACATGATTTCAGGAAAAGTAAAATTATTCCCATTTCCAGGTTACATTATGTTAGTACTTGGAGGATGAGGTGGCGTGTGCGAGGTTTACCTCTTGACACCTCCCCCATCTGGTTGCCAGTCAGGTTGGAATGGTTACAATCATTTTACCTCATCCTCAGTGGTCTGGTTAAACTAAGGTATACTTAACTTTTTGACAAGTTAACCCCTTTCACACCCATGGATTATAGCTCTAAAATTTTAACACAACTGCAAAGTGATAGTCAAATAGTGACAATAATATAAATTCACTTGTGATACTTATTCTACTTACAGAACCAAGTTAGCTGACAGTAAGGTTAATAATTTTATAAGCAGATACTAGACAGAATTTAAAAGTAATAGTGAAGTGGTTGTTTATTTAATAACAACTCAAAAGTAACAAAGTTAGTTACAACAATTATTCTTAAAATACTCCATGCAGTTAATAGTAATAGACTTATGTCAACATAGCGTACAGTTAGTTTGCCTTGAGGAGGCAGCACAATGAAGCATTCATGGTCTTAAATTAAGTGCTGACATGATGGTTAGTGCAATGGTTATGTGCCAGTCGGGGCACAATAATTACAAGTGTCAATAGACATGTTTACAAGTACATGAACAATATCGATACATATTATTAGCTTTGGGAACCAGTGGTTCGTCAATTACTGAGAGAAAGAGGATAGTAACAAGAGGGGGAATATCTTATAAGTTTGACTCTTAGGTAACATGTACTCAGTAGAAACATAAGTTCTAAGGGAAGGAATTAGTCCTGCTGTTGCCTCGACAGGACACCAGAAATCTTATTATCTTCCTCTATTTATAAACTTAGAGGTCGATGTCAAGCGCATCAAGCACTTACTTTGAAGACAGAAAGGTTTCAGGGGTTAAGATCTGTCAAGTCTTTCAAATGGAATATATGATCATTAAATACATAAAAGAAGAAGAATAAAATGCCTAAATTATGAAATGGTGCTGTACAGTATCCTGTCATTCCAAGGAGTAGTAACTCTACTAGATGTCTCCACTCATTTTCTCCTGGAACATTACAATCAATGCCAACATCAAAGGGCACCACAGAGGGGAGAAGGCCAGCCATAGTTTATGTGTGGAGGACAAGATGATGCTCAAAGATCACCTTTAGGAGTGTAACACTTGTTCAATCTGTATTCAGGAACTGCTGTTTCTTAAGAAATCGAGATATGGGCATGCACAGAAGTTCGGTATTAAACGAAAAGTACTGATCATGCTGATAAATCACTGACCTCCCTCTAATTCCAAGTAATAAAACGAATAATACACTTCACTTTAGATATCTTTATGTTAATCAAATTCAAAATAAAACATGTCTCACTGATAGGTTACATCTGCCTTAGAAAGGGCATTTCTTCAGGTTAAAACAGTAAAAGGCTTTCAGAAGTGAAGAAGTGATTTTCAGAACTTCTTCCAGTGGCATATTACTATGTTGTCAAGATGGAATCCTCAGTTGTCTATAGCTTCAGGATCTTATCCAGGGTAGAATTAAGGGACTTCATTCTTTTAAGAAAACCAAAGGCTCATGACTTGATACTGGTAGGGCCCTACAAGTTATTAAGGCAGTTAGAGGACCAAGTGTTCTGGGATATTTCTAATGTTTTCTCAAGGTCTATCTTGTTCATCCTGAACCCTAGTACTGTCTTACATCGTTTTCATTCCAGGAGTGCTAGGCTGCTGTTTTTAATCTCATTCAGCTTTCTATAGTCTGCATGCTAGGCATCTCCTCCTCCTTCCATGTGTACAACATGGCAAAGACACATGATTTTGCTGCAATGCAGGCACTCACTTTGGAGTTTGGCCTGTTCTCAATCCTCAGTCGGTCTTTGCCTGACTTTAGGCGGGATTAGTATTCTCCAGATGAATCAGCACCTGATATCAAGGTCTTTTGGGTCAGTCAAACTAGACCAAGAAAGGGTTAAAGGTTTTCCCACACAGGCTAGTGGTTTTGTCTGTGAAATAAGTTAAATTTCCACCTGCAACTATCTTTAAGATAAAAGAAATAAATGAACATGATTTTTTCTGTGTTTATTATTCCCATTTCCAGGTTACATTATGTTAGACTTGGAGGATGAGGTGGCTGTGCGAGGTTTACCTTTTTGACACCTCCCCATCCGGTTGCCAGTCAGGTTGAATGGTTACAATCATTTTACCTCATCCTCAGTGGTCTGGTTAAACTAAGGTATACTTAACTTTTTGACAAGTTAACCCCTTTCACACCCATGGATTATAGCTCTAAAATTTTAACACAACTGCAAAGTGATAGTCCAATAGTGACAATTTTATAAATTGCAGTCGTGATATCTATTCTACTTACAGAACCAAGTTAGCTGGACAGTAAGGTTAATAATTTTAATAAGCAGATACTAGACAGAATTTAAAAGACAGTGAAGTGGTTGCCCTATTTAATAACAACTCAAAAGTCTCAAAGTTAGTTACACCAATTATTCTTAAAATACTCCATGCAGTTAATAGGAATAGACTTATGTCAACATAGCGCCATTTGTTAGTTTGTTTTGAGGAGGCAGCACAATTTTTTTTGCATTCATGGTCTTAAATTAATTGCTGACATGATGGTTAGTGCAATGGTTATGTTCAGTCGGGGCACAATAATTACAAGTGTCAGATTTAGACATGTTTATCCTTTGTACATGAACAATATCGATACATATTATTAGCTTTGGGAACCAGTGGTTCGTCAATTACTGAGAGAAAGAGGATAGTAACAAGAGGGGGAATATCTTATAAGTTTGGGAGGCACTGATAATGCCAACCAGTAACATGGTACTCACTCTGGAGAGGGTGCCAGGTTGGAGCAGGGAGGTTCTACTTGATTACAGGTGAAGGAATTAGTCCTGCTGTTGCCTCGACAGGACACCAGAAATCTTATTATCTGACCCTTGAACATGCTCGATCCTCTATTTATAAACTTAGAGGTCGATGCACCAGCGCATCAAGCACTTACTTTGAAGACAGAAAGTAGTAAGATACCTCAGGGGTTAAGATCTGTCAAGTCTTTCAAATGGAATTTATGATCCACATGATATGATAAAAACTGCTTCACAGCAAGTATTATGCCTAGTAACTCTTTCTCTATGGTGCTGTACTTAGCTTGCGCTGGATTCAATTCCCTGGAGTAGTACTCTACTAGATGTCTCACTCCATCTTTCTCCTGGAACATTACAGCATCAATGCCAACATCACTGGCATCAACCGCCAGAGAGAAAGGCCAGCCATAGTTGGGTGTGTGGAGGACAGGTTTGTTGACAAAGATCACCTTTAGAGTGTCATACACTTGTTTACATACTGGTGTACGCCGGAACTGCTGTTTCTCTCAGACGAGCTTGGTGATATGGGCAGCGGTATTGGCAAAGTTCGGTACGAAACGGCAAAAGTACTGTATCATGCTGATAAATCACTGCGCCTCCCTCTTCGTTCACAGATAGGGCATACTATAGATGGCTTAGACGTTTGCATCCTTAGGCATCAACTTGCCGCTTCCAACATGGTGGCCTAGATAGGTTACATCTGCCGCACCGAACTGGCATTTCTTCAGGTTAATCAACAGATTAGCTTTTCGAAGGGAGAAGTATTTTCAGGTCTTCTTCCCAAGAGTTGGCATAAGTTACTATGTTGTCAAGATAGAATACACAGTTATCTATAGCTTCCAGGATCTTATCCATGGCCACTCGGGGCATTCTTTAAGCCAAAGGGCATGACTTGATACTGGTAGAGGCCCTTGGGTGTTATTAAGGCAGTTAGAGGACGCAACTTTTCTGATAAGGGCACTTGCCAATAACCCTTCTCAAGGTCTATCTTGTTCAAGTAGTGAGCACTCCCTAGACTGTCTAGACAGGTTTAAATCCTTGGAAGAGGGTAAGGCTCTGGTTGAGTAATCTCATTCAGCTTTCTATAGTCTATACCTAGCCGATCTCCTCCTCCTTCCTTGGTGACCAGTACAACAGGCAAAGACCACTTGCTTTTGCTGCAATCTATTAAGCCAAGCTCGAACTGGAGTTTGACCTGTTCCTCAATCCTTCTTGCTTTGTCTGGGTTGACTTTATATATATCCCTGTGCAATTGGTTGGGCATCCATCTTGACACTTTGACACTGTTTTAAATGGACCAAAGATGGCCTCTTTGCGACCGGGTTGTGTCTTGATGTGACGAGGGAGGTTATTCAACTAGCAGTTGATGCACCTCTGGCTCATTGAGTCTGAGGTTATCCATTATAAGGAGAACTCGGATCTGAAAAAAACCAATAATTTTAAAAATGCTGAAAACCTGAAAAAAATTCTTGGCTTGTCATCCATCCAAGAATGTGTCCACGCATGATTATGCAAAATTTGCATCATTTCGAGTTATGGGCCTCAAATGGAAAATAACTATATACCCATAAAACACTCCCGTTGGCACAAATGATTTAGTCTGGTCATAGTTTTTGCGATATGAAGTTACCTGCGAAAACTTCCCTTTGAAATGAAAATGTATAATGTCAACAATATCCCAGTTTCACCAGGTTGTTATTCCAGGCCATGAAAACTGATAGCGCAGTCATACCATGACTTCTAGTTTAGTCTGGAAAACAGAGTTTGTTTTATAAACTTCAAGCTAAAAGGACTTTTTGCATGCTCGCTTTTGACTGAACCTCTGTATTTTCAGAAAACCAGTTTTGTTTTTTCCAGCAGATTTTTCCTAAAAGGTTCCAAGAGTTTTGTTTGCACTTGCATGCTCTAGAATGCGGAAAAGCCAGTGGAAAAGTCCAGGCGAGAAATAGAAGAAAGAGTTTCAAGAAATTAGTGCCCATGAGGGGAATGGAGCCTAACTGAGAAGAAGAGAGCTGTCTCTCATCAAACCCTGTGCAGGCAGCAATCACATAATCGAAATGAGACCAGCCACATCCACCCCTAAACGCAATTGTTTATTTGTTCGTCACCTTTTCAAAGGGCAAAGATATTTTAGAAAAAGAAAGCATTCCTTTCCTATTGGTTTTCTGATATTATAGACCCATGATCCTGAAAACTATAAGCAAGACTTGATGAATTACTTGAATCACGAATTCTAATTGTTTATGAGAAGTAATTTATAGGATCCATTTAATGAGGGGCTGGATCTGATATACACAAATAAAAAAATAATGTAGGAAAATCTTTTGTTTCTTTGTTGTAATTCATAATTAGTAAGATTTGACAGGGGGACCAGGAACCTAAAATTTATAAGAATGTCCGTCTTATCCCCACATAAATAATCATTTGATGATTCTTATTTATAATCATTTTGCATTAATTAATATCCACAAAAAAATTTAAACTATAGAATTAATTGTAAACAGTCTTTGAAGTCCCTTTACTTTTTTTATGTAACTAAAACTTTGAAAGCCCGTTTTCAAAACATAAGTTTTTCACCTTCAAAATGTAACCCTTAAAATTGACCAATCTAAATGAAACCCTCATATATAAAAGTCCATGGTAGATTAAAAAAAAAGCTCGGATTTTAAATATTTTGAGTTTCTGATTTTTGGCAATTTTTTTCTGTAATTTTTCTGGGAAAATCCCATAAAAAAAAAAACCGCTCTCCCTATATCCTCCGAAAAATAATTGAAAAATTTTCAAAAATTTTGTTTGCTTTATATTGAAGGTCCATATGTGTTTTATACTGACTAAATTTCATCCCTTAAAACCAAAAACAAAGGAGGGGATGCATTTTGAAAAAGCCAATTTTTGGCCCAAAATGCTCTAACACTGAGCAAAACCTAAGGTCACTGAACAAAAATTGTTTCCCAGAAGTTCCTTTGCACAATATCCTTTCAACAAACCCCCCTAGGTATTCAACCTGTCGTTAAAAACCTCGGAAACCGAGTCTGATCCCCTTAAGCCTGGAGTTATAACTTCAAGGCAGTGCAGGACTTTGGAGTTAGATAAGGGCAGTGGCACTGTGGTTGTGATGCCAACTATCGCACCTGATGGTGGTGGTAGAACCTCAACTCTCTTCCCCTCATGGCGGACATATGTCTTTAATAAACTGATATGAAGCATTTGGCTTTCCTTTTGCTGCAGTTTACCGGGTAGTTTAGGTATCAGTGTTTTCCCAGGACCTTATGAGTCCCTATAAACTTGGTTTCCAAAGATTGCATCATTCCAGTCCAGAGGATGAGGACTGAGTCACCTATATTAAAGGAACAAGTTCTGGTTACTTGGTCGAATTTCAATTTTACTCTTACTTGCGTCGCAGCTGCATTTGCTTGGGCTACTGCCCAGGCGGCTTGGAGTTTCTGCTGAATAATTGGGAGATCCTTTGCCCATTCGGCCTTCGTAGGATCAGCCCAGGCCACATACAGGATTTCAAGGGGACCCCAGGTGGAATGTGCATAAAGCAATTCAAAAGGGCTATACCCCAGGGTTTCAACAGGAACTTGCTGAATGGCAAAGAGGGCATAGGGGAGGTCCCCCCCCCCGCCCCAAGTTGGTGCCTTCCTCATTACCAAGCTTAGACAAGGTAGACTTCAGGGTCTGGTGGAAATGTTCCATGATCCCCTGGCTTTCTGGACGATATGGTGAAGAGTTGATATGCTTAATGTCATGGTTTGCCACCCTGTCATGGAACTCTTGCAACATGAAGTAACGCCCATGGTCAGTCTGAATTGTCTCAAGGAATCCAAATCAGCAATAGAATTATGAGAGCTTTCACTGCATTCTTGGAGCTCTCACTCCTGACGGGGATGGCTTCAGGGTACCTGGTAAACCTAACGATGATTGTCAGGCATTGGTTATTTCTAAATTTTTCCTTGGTATACCATTTGGGCATGAAATAGTTGACACAAATGTCTTTGAATAGAACTCCCACTGAAGGGATGTTCTTTATAGGGGCCTTCAGGATAACTTCATTGGGATTTCCAGTAATCTGGCACACAGGACAGGAAGCGATGAAAGCTTTGACTACCTTGTAGAGGCTAGGCCAGTAGATTTGTCTTCTATGTCACAGGTGGTCTGGGCGACATCGAAGTGTCCGCCAAGGCCATCATTCGCTAGGCGTTGAAGTTTAGATTGTAGAGACGGGAAATACTACAAGCCGATGGAGAATGGGAGCGAGTTCCGACCTCCCCTGGGAGACCCGGTATAGTACTCTGTCTTCGAGCATGACGTTACCCTTCATGAGGTCCTTAATCTTCTTCTGCTTGGGTGCGATGGTGAAGTAGGGTAGAGTTGTTGACCTGTTCTTGTATGAGTTGTTCTCGGCTTAGGGTCAGAACGGGTGCATCTGCTCTTGTGATCAGGAGGGCGATTGCAGGTTTAGGTTCAAGTTCCATTTGGGGAGTGCCAGGGTGTTCTTGCAGCCAGGGCATTTCACTGAGACTGATGTCATCTGAGAATGTGTGATCCTCAGGGAGAAATTCTTCCTCCTCGGCCGTGGCAGGTGTTCTGGCTGTCATTCACCATATGGGGATTGTTGTATTTCTACATTGGGCCAAGTCCTGGCTTAGGAGCAGGGGATGTCCTGTAGCAAGAGACTGGACAACTCCAAAGATGTGTTCTTTCTCGTGAGCAGGGTCACCTGTGGTGATGTGGAGACGTACAGTAGGAAGTCCACCACACTTCCGTTTATCCAGCTGATGGACACTTTCAACCTCACGAATAATGGCACCGGGTGGCACTCCTTCCCTTGAAATGAAGGTGACTTCGGCTCCGGTGTTCACGACAATCAGCAGTATCTGAGAGGAAGAGGAACCATCTATGGGCGCAACAGTGATGGCTTCAAAGCTTAACCACTCGGTGGGTTGTCTTTTTGAGTGATGGGCAATCACTAATAAAATATGACTAACTGATCTCCGCAAAAATAAATCAAAAGAGACCATAAAGCAAAACAATCTCACACAAATTAAAAGGAGAAACTAAAACACGTCAATTGTTAAACAGTGCTATTGAATAATTAAAACCTTTAAAACAGTTTCCAAAATAAAAGAATCATTCACAGACCAGCATGAGTGTTCCAAAACTCAGAGTTACTTGCAGTGAACAAAATGGTAAATGTACAACCTAATCTGATGATAGGATAATTCACACACAAAGCAGCAGGTAACCAGAATACTTCAGAGACGAAATAACTCCAGAAGACAAGACCTTCCTATGGATATCACAGTACAAGGAGCTGCCAGAGGGTCTTAGAAGTTTTGTAGCTGCGTGATGAAAAGGAGTAGTGCTGTTAGGGTTTAGCACTGAACTGCCCTTCCAGTGTCGTGGGAGAACCGAAGTAAACTTGCTTGAAGAACTGTTAGCACGTAAGGCAAGGATATCAGAGTTCCAGAAGAGAAACAAGGATGATGAACTTCCAGGAGAGTTGAGACTTCTACACTTTTATGGACAATGGTCTGAACTGCCCTCGGGGCAGGGTGCCTCAATCAGAATTTGTAGTTTGCAGAGGCATGGTCCAGCTTGTCACAGTCCTTGTAGGTGATCTGGCTAAAGTCCCTTCTGGGTCCAGCTCCATGGTGGGTATTAGGGTTGGCACTCTTCGTCCAATGGCTATGAGTGGGTTTGTTTTGGACGACCCTAGGTTGGGTTTTGACAGGCACCTTCTATTGTGTCTCAGTCCATACTCGGCACTGTTCCAGGCTTATTGTAATGAGTACACACCAGCTTTTTGGGGGGGTTTCCATTCCTATCCTGCTGCTAAGAGTTGGGTGCAGCAGGTGAGGAGGGGTAGAGCTTGTGCCCGTGAGAGTTAAGATGCAGATGGTTGGTGTCCCAGTTGTCAGCCCAACAACAGCACTCAGTCACCGTTTTAGGAGCCTTGTTGCATACATAGGTAGCGAGGGCTACCTATCTATTCAATTATCTATCTATCTACGCGGTGCATAGGATAGGAAGCCCTCGAGCTGGAAGAGCTCAAGGATGTCGCCCGCACTAGTGGCCATTAGAGCATCTAGCCACCTTTTCAATGTTTGGGTCTTTTTGAACATCCATTCTGACCAGGTTTTGCCTGCTTCCTTCAGCATTCCTCTCCACCATTATATCCAATGGTCAGGAATAATCTTGAAGGCTTTGATGATAGCTTGACGGACAAGGGCGAGATTTCCTTGGTCATCTACCAGGAGAGCGTTGAATGTGATAGCACCCTTTCCTTCAAGGTGCTTTCCAAGGATTAAGGACACTTCTGCAGGAGAGGGTTGGTAGGTCTTCAAGACTTTCTCGACATGGTCAAGCCGGGCCTTAGAATCAGCTTCATCCCATTATTTTTATGAGGGAGCCTACTCTCCTGAGGGTAGAATGTGGAGAGGGCGGTGGTGCATTACGCATGCCTTGGGGTACCATTGCAAGCTGGTGCACCCTTTTTTGTTCCCTCCACTCTCTCTGCATCTTCCCATTTTTCCCGTGCTATTCTTTCTTTCTCCTTCTGCTGTCTTTCTGCCACTTCCCATTTCTCCCATGCTTTTCTTTCTCTCTCCTTTTTCTGTCTTTCTTTTGCCTTCTCCTGTCTTTCTTTCTTCTCCTGTCTTTCTGCCTCTTCCCATTTCTCCTGAGAGATTTTCTCTTTCTCCCTCTCTTCATTGACTACATTTAGGCTCTCTTGAACCCAATCCCTGAGGGCTTGGCCCGTCTGGTCTAATGCCTTCCCATCCTCCATATAGAACTTGAGCTTGTCCTTTTGTTGGGTTCTGGTTGCCTTAGTCATCTTGAGAGGGCGCTGAGATGGGAGTGGACTTTGGAAATAACAATAAAGTCCTAGGACATGGGGTAGGAACCCGGGGTGAGTCCACTAATAGTTACAAGTGTCCCCTTTCATGTGAGGTAGCACTGGCACTCTGTCTGATGTGGGCCTGGGTGACTCGGATATGGCGATTATTCTGAAGTACTCAAAGCTGGGTTACGTTCAGATTGAATGGACTCAGTAGCTCTGTAAAAGACTCAAGGTTTAACTTGTGGTGAGCGAATTTCATAGATCTAAAGACTCAAGGGTGTCTCGAAAGACGTAATGGTGTTCGTAATGAATGATCTAGGGCTTCTCGGTTCACAGAGGGTGTTCTGAATGAACTAATTAGGGTGTCGCAGAGGACGTAGGATGTTTAGAATGAACGGCTTAGGGTGTCTTGTAGGACATGATGTTCAAGATGAACAATTTCTAGTTTCTCTCGGAGGACGTAGGATGTTCGGAATGAAGGGCTTAGGGTATCTTGAAGGATATAAGGTTCATGATAAACAATATCTAGGGTTTCTCAGAGGATGCAGGATGTTCGGAATGAACGGATTAGGGTGTTTCAAAGGACATAAGGTTCATATGAACAATTTCTAGGGAGTCTCGGAGGACGTAGGATGTTTGAAATGAATGGATTAGGGTGTCTCAAAGGACATAAGGTTCTCAATGAGAGGTTAACGGTGTCTTGGAGGACTTGAGGGTGTTCAAAATGAATGGATTGTTTGGACTTCTTGGAGGACATAGGGTGTTGTCAGCAAACGGTTGAGGGCATCTTGGAGGACTTAACAGTGTTCGAAATGAACGGAGTGTTAGGGCGTCTCAGAGGATGTAAGGTGTTCTCAATGAATGGTTAAGGGCATCTTGGATGACTTGAGGGGATTCAAAATGAATGGATTGTTAGAGCATATTGGAGTATGCAGGGCGTTTGTAATGAACAGCTAAGGGCATCTCGGAGGACTTGTGGGTGTTTGAAATGAACGGAGTGTTAGAGTGTCTTGGAGGACATGGGGTGTTTTCGATAAACGGTTAAGGGTATCTCGGAAGACTTGAGGGTGTTTGAAATAAACGGATTTCAGGGGACGTAACTTGTATTTGTAGGAACTATTTAAAATGTCTCAAAGGACATCACTTGTATTTATAGGAACAATTTTAGGTGTTCATCACAAAATTAATGCATGCCATTATGAGGATTTAATTTGCTGATGGACTTCAGATTTTGCTGGCTCAGATAAATAATACGGCATGTGTAGGATTGAATGTTAAATAATCGTAAGGCTGCCATGGTCATGAGGCTCGAAATGTGTCCCCGGTATTTTGGTAGGTTTTATTGGAAAATGCAAACTCCAGGTAAATAAGTCAAATCATTCTCGAGTTATTAAATTCTGAATTTGGATTGATTGATTGGTGGCAACTGGAAATATTAGCCAAAAAAATTATGGAACCCCAAAATTGATGGAATCATACTAAGAAGAGTTGATTAGGTCGAAAATTGTGAAAAGTTTTATTTGTGGCCAGGTGGACTCTTTTTATTTTATATATTTTTTATTGCACTCTAGTTTTAGAAAATGACACTTCCATGATAGGCTTCTGGCTAACATGGGTCCTGAGCCCCCCAGTCATACCCAGATAAAGGACCCCTTACTAATAAGTTTTTCAGGAATCACCTGAGGTGACCATTGTTACATTAGCGGCTATGCTCTAGCTTTAGAAAATGACACCGCCCTCATGCTAGGCTCCCAAATCGTTACTGAAGACTCTTCCTTCAATAGTGTGCCAAGTGTCATTTTTGAATTTAAGGATACATTTCTAACATTTATATAGCTGGTAGCCTTTCATCATAGGCACCTTGTTGGCAGTATTCATGTGGTATTTATCTATTTCAATATTCCTATAGCCTGTGGGTAATGCAGGTAGCATTTTTTTAATTTCAAGATTCATATCTAAAAATAAAAATAAGCCAACATTGAGTTCCTGTACATTAGACAGTAATCCTTCCACGGACATGAGGCTCTGAATAGACCCGGCGTATTTTTATTCATTCTATTGGAAAATGTAAATTCCAGGTCAATGCATTGAGTCAGTCCCGAGTTATGGAAGCCTAGGTTTTGATTGTGAAAAATGGAAAAATGCCAATGCTAAGTTTGAGGCCCCATAGCTGAAAGGGTAATCCTACCACGGTCATGAGGCTTTGAATGGACCCCCCATATTTTGGTCCATTCTCTTAAAAAGTGTAAATTCCAGATCAATACGTTAAGGCATTCTTCAGTTATGGAAGCCTGAAATTTGATATGTGGAAACTGGAAATATACCAAGGATGACTTTGAGGCTCCTTAGTTGAGAGTGGAATTGTGCCACAGCCATGACACTCCAAATTGACCCAAAGTATTTTGGTCCTTTTTATTGGAAAATGCAAACCCCAGATAAATAAGTCGAGCCATTCTCTAGTTATAGAAGACTAAATTTGGATTGTTTGATTGGTGGAAAGTGGAAATATTGGCCAGGAAAATTATGGAACCACAAAATTGATGGAATCATACTAATGACATTTGGTTATGTTGAAAACTGTGTGAAGTTTTATTTCTGGCTGGTTGTTTTTCTTTTATATCACAATTTTAGAAAATGACACCTCCATGCCAGGCTCCTGGCTAACTTGGGTTCTGGGCCCCACAGTCATACCCACAAAAATTACGCCTTACCAAAGATTTCCAGAGGTGGCCATTATTACATGACTGAATATGCTCTAGCTTTAGAAAATGACACCACCTTCATGCTAGGCTCCAAAACCCTTACTGAAGACTCTTTCTTCAATAGTATGCAAGGCATCATTTTTTAATTTCAAGGTTTATATCCACCATTTATGTAGGTGGTAGCCTTTCATCAATGGCACTCTTTTGGTAGTATTCCAAGAGTAATTTCTAGATTTCAAGGTTCCTATAGCTCTGTGGGTAATGCAGATGTCATTTTTTTAAATTTCAAGGTTCAAATATAAAAATTAAAAAGGGCAACTTTGAACCCATATAGTTGAGAGGAGAATCCTGCCATGGGCATGAGGCTCAGAAGAGACCCCCCTGTATTTTGGTCAGTTCTGTTGGAAAAACCATATTCCAGATCAATACATCTAGTTATTCTCGAGTTATGGAAGCCTGCATTTTGATTGGTGGAAGCTTAAAAAATGCTAAGGCCAACTTTGAAGTCCTGTATCTCAAACGGAAATCCTAACATGGCCAAAGGCTCAGAATGGACCCCCATAATTTTGTCAGTTGTATTAAAAATGCAGATTTCAGATCAATACATTGATGCATTCTTGAATTAATGAAGCCTGAAATTACATACGTGGAAACTGTAAACATGCTAAGGCAGAATTTGAGGCCCCACAACTGAGAGGGAAATCCTACCACGGCCTTGAGTCTCCAAATGGACCCCAAGTATTTTGGTCCATTTTATTGGAAAATGCAAACTCCAGGTAAATAAGTCGAGTCATTCTCGAGTTATGGAAGACTGAATTTGGATTGATTTATTGGTGGAAACTGGAAATATTGGCCAAAAAAATTATGGAACCCCAAAATTGATGGAAACGTACTGTGAATAGTTATTTATATCGAAAATTGTGTGAAGTTTTATTTCTGGCCAATTGGACTCTCTTTTGTTTATATCCTAGTTTTTGAAAAAAAACAGCTTCTCCATGCTGCTCTTGGGTAATGTGGGTCTGTGGGTCCCGCAATCAAACCCACAAAAAGTACCCCAACCAAAGATTTCCTCCTGGAATTGTCGAAGGTGGCCCTTATTACATGACTGACTATGCTCTAGTCTTAGAAAATGACACCGCCTTTATACTTGGCTCCAAAATCCTTACTGAAGACTCTTTCTTCAATAGTATGCCAGGTGTAATTAATGAATTTCAATGTTCATTTCTACCGTTTACATAGTTGGTAGCCTCTCAGCAATGGCACTCTGTTGGTAGTATTCCATGCGTCATTTTTCATTTTCAAGTTCCCTATAGCCTTAGGGGTAATGCAGGTGGCATTTTTGAATTTCAAGGTTCATATCTAAAAATAAAAAAGCCAACTTTGAGGGCCCGTAGCTGAGGGTGGTCTCCTGTCACAGTCATGAGGTTCAGAATAGAACCCCCATATTTTGGTGCATTTTAATGGAAAATGCAAAGTCCAGGTCAATACGTCGCCATTCTCGTGTTATTGAAGCGTGAATTTTAATTGGTGGAAAATGGAAAATTTCATGGCTGCATGTAACCAACCGTAACTGAGAGGAGAATCCTTCCATAGCCATGAGTCTCAGAATGGACCCCTTATATTTTGGTCCATTCTTTTAAAAAATGCAAATGTCAGATCAATACATTGAGGCATTCTTGAGCTTGGGAAGCCTGAAATTTGATAGGTGGGAGATTGAAAGATGCCAAGGCTGACTTTGAGGCCCTGTAGTTGAGAGTGGAAATCCTGACATGGCCATGAGGCTCCAAATGGACTCCTGGTATTTTGGTCCTTTTTTTTTTTAATATGCAAGCTCCTGGTAAATAAGTCAAATCATTCTCAAGTTATCAAAGACTGAATTTGGATTGACTGTTTGGTGGAAACTGGAAATATCGACCAAAAAATTTATGGAACCCCAAAATTGATATAAATGTACTAAGAGGAGTTGGTTAGTTCAAAAATTGTGATAAACTTGTTTCCTATTGGGTGTGCTCTTTCTTTTTTAATTGTATTTATACCATAGTTTTGGTAAATGAAACCTTCTCCATGTTAAGCCCCTTGGCTAACATGTGTCCCTGGCCCCTACAATCAAACCCACAAAAAGGACCACTTACCAAAGTTTACCCTGGAATCTAGTTTTAGAAAATGAAATCGCCTTCATGCTAGGCTCCAAAATCCTTACTGAATACCCTTCCTTCAATAGAATGCCAGGTGTCATGTTTTTTTATTTAAATTTCATTTCTACCATTTATATAGGTGATACTTTCATCTTTGGCACTCTGTTGGTAGTATTCCATGTGTCATTTTTCAATTTCAAGGTTCCTATAGGCTTATGGGCAATGCAGGTGGCATTTTTGAATTTTAAGGTTCATATCTAAAAATAAAAGAGGCCATCTTTGAGGCCCCGTAGCTGAGAGGGGAGTCCGGCCATGGCCATGAGGCTCAGAATAGGCCTCCCAGTATTTTTATATTCTGTTGGAAAATGCAAATTCTAAGTCAATATGACAAGTCATTCTCAAGTTATGGAAGCCAGAATTTTGATTGATGGAAACTGGAAAAATGCCACGGCCGACTTTAAGACCACATAGCTGAAAGAGGAATCCTTCCAGTGCCATGAGACTCCAAATGGAACCTGTATTTTGGTCCGTTCTATTAAAAAATGCAAATTTCAGATCAATATGGCAAGGAATTCTTGAGTAATGAAATCCTGAAATTTGATTTGTGGAAACTGGAAACATACTGATGGCAACTTTGAGGCCATATAGCTGAGAGGGGTATCCTGTCACAACCATGAGGCTCCAAATGGACCCCCAGTATTTTGGTCTGTTTTATTGAAAAATGCAAACTCTATCTGAATAAGTCGAGACATTCTTGAGTTATGGAAGACTGAATTTGTATTGAGTGATTGGTGGAAACTGGAAATATTGGGAAAAAAAATATAGAGCACCAAAATTGATGGAATCATACTAATAAGAGTTTTACTTCTGAACGAGTGGACTTTTTGTATTTTATATGATTGTTTTTATTATACTCTGGTTTTAGAAAATGACACCTTTCCCGTGCAAGGCTCCTGGCTAACACGGGACCCTATGCCCCACAATCAAACCCTCAAAAAAGGACCCATTACCAAATACTTCCTCCAGAATCACCGGAGGTGGCCGTTATTACATGAATACGCTTTAGTTTTAGGAAATGACACCGTCTTCATGCTAGGCTCCAAAATCCTTGTTGTAGACTCTTCAATCGTATGCCAGGCGTCATTTTTGAATTTCAAGATTCATTTCTACCATTTATATAGCTGGTAGTCTTTCATAATTGGCACACTGTTGATAGTATTCCATGTGTCATTTTTCAATTTCAAGGTTCCTACAGCTTTCTGGGTAATGCAGGTGGCATGTTTGAGTTTCAAAGTTCAAATCTAAAAGTAAAAAAGGCAAACTTTGAGGCCCCATAGCTGTGAGAGGAATCCTGGCATGGTGATGAGCCTCAGAATGGACACCCCATATTTTGTTCCGTTCTATTGGAAAATGGAAATTATAGCTGAATATGTCAAGTCATTTTCTAGTTATGGGAGCCTGAATTTTGACTGGTAGAAACTGGAAAAATGCCAAGGCTGACTTTGAGTTACCATAGCTAAAAGTTGAATCCTGCCATGGCAATGAGGATCCGAATGGACTGCCGCCCCCGCCATATTTTTGGTCCATTCTATTAAAAAATGTAAATTCCAGGTCAATTCACTGAGGCACTCTTGAGTTATGGATGCCTGAAATTTGATTTGTGGAAACTGGAAACATGACAAGACTGAATTTGAGGCCCCGTAGCTGAGAGGGGGATCCCGCCACGACCAAATGGACCCCTGGTATTTTGGTCGGTTTTATTGGAAAAGGAAACCCCAGGTAAATAAGTCTAATCATTCTCGAGTTATGGAAGACTAAATTTGGATTGACTGATTGGTGGAAACTAAAAATATTGGCCAAAAAGCTATGGAACCCAAAATTTTATGGAATCGTACTAACAAGAGTTTTGTATATGGCCGGGTATACTTTTTTAAAATTTATATAACTTTTTTTTTATTATTACCTACTTTTATAAAATGACACCTCTTCATGCTAGGCTCCTAGCTAACATGGGTCCCTGGGCCCCACAATCAAACCACAAAAAAAGAACCTCTTACCAAGGATTTCCTTTGGAATCGCTGGAGGTGGTCATTATCCTCCTTCATGGTGGGTTCCAAAATCCTTACTGGAGACTTTTTTCAATACAATGCCAGGTGTCATTTTTGAATTTCAAGGTTCATTTCTATCATCTGGCACTCTGTTGGTAGTATTCCGTGTGTAATATTTCAATTTCTTGGTTCCTATAGCCTTAGGGGTAATGCAGGTGGCATTTTTTAAATTTCAAGGTTCATATTTAAAAATAAAAAAAGGCCTACTTTGAGGCCCCATAGCTGAGAGGGGTATCCTGCCACGGCCATGAGGATCAGAATAGTTCCCCTGTATTTTGGTTTCTTAAGTTGGGAAATGCAAATTCCGAAATGTCCCTTATGAACACGTCACTTTCTGGGGCATAGTTACTTTTGCTGTGATCTTATTCACTTGCCCTCCCTATTGCTGGCCCCCGAAGATGAGATCATCATCATCTTTTGTGTGCAGTGAACCTACTACATCATTTACGACACCCTCTGAAGCGGGCTCCCATTGTGTCTCTTCAAGCAAATCCCAGTCATTTGCTTCTTTCATCTTGAGTTATGGACCGTGTTTGCCTATCCCAAATTCCCCTATCATTCTTCTGATATGTGTTTTCTTTGTAAATATAATTAGTTAAGTTAAACCCCAGAGTTTACCTAATAAGTCCCCTTCTGAAGTAAGCCTTCAGCCGTGTTTTGATGTATATGGTTTTACCTAACCTTAAGGTCAGTGTCTGGATTTGTGTTATCCAAGGTAAGTTGCCTATATCCCTAGAGTGGCCCATTGGTTAAACTAGATCCCCAGATAAGAACTTGTCAGTATGTTTATATATATATATATATATATATATATATATATATATATATATATATATATATATATATATATATATATATATATATATATATATATATATATATATATATATATATATATATATATATATATATATATATATATATATATATATATATTTAGAACAAAGAAGGCAGTGAACACGTGGGCCGGGATTGAACCAGAAGCTCAGGGAATACCAAGTTATAGGCCCAGAAGTTTAATAAATGCACAAGGGCTAACATAACGTGACTAAAGCAACTCTTTCTAGGTACTTTACCACATAGTAGGGTCTTAAGGCTGACGTCTACATCCAGCGTTGTCCAAGTCCTCCTCCGCGTCTTCTCCGTGGGTTCACATGTGTGTGTAGACAAAGGCCTCCCTCACCAAGGAACTACTCTGGGTCGTAGGTCGGGAGCGGAAAAAGGGCGCCCTTGTGATGATGGAGGCTGCAGTTGAGTTTCCGCTCGCTCTGGGATTTGCACTTCCCCACTTGCAATGGATACTGGCCACATGGTTGGAGTACAAGGTAAAGGGCAGCTACTTCCACGTGGCGACGAGGGAAAGAAAAGGGTGGGGGGAGGTCTGCACTCGTGACCTCCTACTTTAGCTACTGGAATGCGTGTGAGAGCGAGCTCCTGGCGCCCTGGCCTTTTATCGCTTCTGGACGGGTGTAGGGGGGACGATGGCCTGACCGGGTCACGCTTCTGTACCAAAGAGAAAAAGGCGCCAGCCAGTTACTGCCCTAGGCTAAGATTATTTCCTGGGTGTCTTAGAACCCCGAATATTACTGCTTGAAACTAACCCGAACCAGATTTCACTACCTCTCACAGGTTCAAATAGACATAGGCCTATCTATCGGCCAAGCAAAGCAGAAATGCGGGTGCTTTTGTAGCTTATTTTGGCGCTAATATATATCTTATATATATATAATATATATATATATATATATATATATATATATATATATATATATATATATATATATATATATATAAAGCTACATATGGCAACTGTTAGCCTTTAATGCATTTTTAACTTTTTCAAAATAAAATAACATATCATATATTGAATTTAGATATCATTATACAGTTCACACATGTAAAAGCATGCAAAAGGCACGTAAAATAAGCAATGCCATATCCCTCGGATAAATCTCTGTGAGTGTGAAATTTCAGCTTGATTCTAACCCTTGTTCTGTTGGGTTTTGAGTGTCATCGTTTTTATCCTATTCTGCCCTGACCAGTTACAAATTCCATTTCAATACCTATCCCAAAAATTGATTTCAGTCATGGAAAGAATTTTATAGTTCATATAGTTACCACGAATTTTATTGGTCTCCCACAGTTATTGAATACTGCCGAACGTCAACAGAACTGACGCTCCACTCAGGAATGGGACTTTTTGAATTTATTGTATACGTGTCAGTATTTGTAATGTTGTCCAACGAGAAAATATTATCTAAAATTTTTAAATCTTTATATCACATCGGTTTTAACTGAGCTTAGGCTTGTTTGAATCTGAGACAGAGTTCCCGTGAGAACGTATCGGCTTTGTATACAGCGACATCATAATTCCGGCCTGGGG
>NC_089786.1:27150543-27155543 GCF_040412425.1 Macrobrachium rosenbergii
GCGTCACATGTTTCGGCAGTTCATTTCATCTGTGTGTGTGTGTGACATCGTCCGGGTATTGTAGCCTCGTATATTTCAGAAGACCAACTCATCTTTGTGTGTCACCTTGTCCGAGTATTGCAGCCTCGCATGTTTCGGAAATTAAACTCATCTGTTTGTAGTCCCTCGTCTGAAAATTGCGACCTCGCATGTTTCGGAAACTAAACTCATCTGTTTGTGGTCCCTCGTCTGAGAATTGCGGCCTCGCATGTTTCGGAAATTAAACTCATATGTGTGTGGTCCCTCGTCTGAGAATTGCGGCCTCGCATGTTTTGGAAACTAAACTCATCTGTTTGTGGTCCCTCGTCTGAGAATTGCGGCCTCGCATGTTTCGGAAATTAAACTCATCTGTGTGTGGTCCCTCGTCTGAGAATTGCGGCCTCGCATGTTTCGGAAATTAAACTCATCTGTGTGTGGTCCCTCGTCTGAGAATTGCGGCCTCACATGTTTCGGAAACTAAACTCATCTGTTTGTGGTCCCTTGTCTGAGAATTCAGGGCCTGCATGTTTCGGGAAATTAAACTCAACTGTGTGTGGTCCCTCGTCTGAGAATTGCGGCCTCGCATGTTTCGGAAACTAAACTCATCTGTTTGTGGTCCCTCGTCTGAGAATTACGGCCTAGCACGTTTCGAAAAAATTAAACTCATCTGTGTGTGGTCACTCATCTGAGAATTGGTGGTCTCACATGTTTCGGAAACTAATCTCATCTGTTTGTGGTCCTCGTCTGAGAGAATTGGTGGCCTCACATGTTTCGGAAAACTAATCTCATCTGTGTGTGATCCTCGTCTGGAGAATTGCGGCCTCTGAATGTTTCGGAAATTAAACTCATCTGTGTGGGTCCTCGTCTGAGAATTGCGGCCTTTGCATGTTTCTGGAAATTAAACTCGTCTGTTTGTGGTCCTCGTCTGAGAATTATGGCCTCGCATGTTTCGGAAATTAAACTCATCTGTTTGTAGGTCCTCGTCTGAGAATTGTGGCCTCGCATGTTTCCCAGAAATTAAATTCATCTGTGTGTGGTCCTCGTGTATGAGAATTGGTGGCCTTTGCATGTTTTGAAAACTAAACTCATCTGTGTGTGGTCCTTCGTCTGAGAATTGCGGCCTTGCATGTTTCGGAAACTAAACTCATCTGTTTGTGGTCCCTCGTCTGAGAATTGCGGCCTCGCATGTTTCGGAAATTAAACTCATCTGTGTGTGGTCCCTCATCTGAGAATTGTGGCCTCGCATGTTTCGGAAACTAAACTCATCTGTTTGTGGTCCCTCGTCTGAGAATTGCGGCCTAGCAAGTTTCGGAAATTAAACTCATCTGTGTGTGGTCCCTCGTCTGAGAATTGCGGCCTCGCATGTTTCGAAAACTAAACTCATCTGTTTGTGGTCCATTGTTTGAGAATTGCGGCCTCGCATGTTTCAGAAACTATACTCATCTGTTTGTGGTCCCTCGTCTGAAAATTGTGGCCTCGCATGTTTCGGAAATTAAACTCACCTCTTTGTGGTCCCTCGTCTGAGAATTGCGGTCTCGCATGTTTCGGAAACTAAACTCATCTATGTGCGGTCCCTCGTCTGAGAATTGCGGCCTCGCATGTTTCGGAAACTAAACTCATCTGTTTGTGGTCCGTCCTCTGAGAATTGCGGCCTCGCATGTTTCGGAAACTAAAGTCATCTGTTTGTGGTCCCTCATCTGAGAATTGCGGCCTCGCATGTTTCGGAAATTAAACTCATATCTGTGTGGTCCCTCGTCTGAAAATTGCTGCCTTGCATGTTTCGAAAACTAAACTCATCTGTGTGTGGTCCTTCGTCTGAGAATTGCGGCCTTGCATGTTTCGGAAACTAAACTCATCTGTTTGTGGTCCCTCGTCTGAGAATTGCGGCCTCGCATATTTCGTAAATTAAACTCATCTGTGTGTGGTCCCTCATCTGAGACTTGCAGCCTCGCATGTTTTGGAAACTAAACTCATCTGTTTGTGGTCCCTCGTCTGAGAATTGCGGCCTCGCCTGTTTCGGAAATTAAACTCATCTGTATGTGGTCCCTCGTCTGAGAATTGCGGCCTCGCATTTTTCGGAAACTAAATTGATCTGTGTGTGGTCCCTAGTCTGAGAATTGCGGCCTCGCATGTTTCGGAAAATATACTCATCGGTTTGTGGTCCCTCACCTAAGAATTGCGGCCTCGCATGTTTTGGAAATTAAACTCATCTGTTTGTGGTCCTCGTCTGAGAATTGCGGCCTCGCATGTTCCCTGGAAACTAAACTCATCTGTGTGTGGTCCGTCTGAGAATTGTGGCCTCGCATGCTCTGGAAACTAAACTCATCTGCTTGTGGTCCTCTGGCCTGAGAATTGCGGCCTCGCATGTTTCGGAAACTAAACTCATCTGTTTGTGGTCCCTCGTCTGAGAATTGCGGCCTTGCATGTTTCGAAAACTAAACTCCTCTGTGTGTGGTCCTTCTTCTGAGAATTGCGGCCTCGCATTTTCGGAAACTAAAAAAACTCATCTGTTTGTGGTCCTCGTCTGAGAATTCGGCCTGCATGTTTCGGAAAACTAAACTCCTCTGTGTGTGGTCCTTCTTCTGAGAATTGCCCCGCATGTTTCTGAAATTAAATCATCTGTGTGTGGTCCTTCATCTGAGAATTGCGGCCTTGCATGTTTCGGAAATTAAACTCATCTGTTTGTGGTCCCTTGTCTGAGAATTGTGGCCTCGCATGTTTCGGAAAATAAACTCATCTGTGTGTGGTCCTTCGTCTGAGAATTGTGGCCTCGCATGTTTCGGAAACTAAACTCATCTCTTTGTGGTCCCTCGTCTGAAGATTGCGGCCTCGCATGTTTCGGAAACTAAACTCATCTGTGTGTGGTCCCTCATCTGAGGATTGCGGCCTCGCATGTTTCGGAAACTAAACTCATCTGTTTGTGGTCCCTCGTCTGAGAATTGCGGTCTCGCATGTTTCGGAAATTAAACTCATCTGTTTGTGGTCCCTCGTCTGCGAATTGTGGCCTCGCATGTTTCGGAAACTAAACTCAACGTTGTGTGGTCCTCATCTGGAGAATTGCGGCCTGCATGTTTCCCGGGAAACTAAACTCATCTGTTTGTGAGCCCTCGCCTGAGAATTGGCGGCTCGCATGTTTCGGAAATTAAACTCATCTGTTTGTGGTCCCTCGTCTGGAGAATTGCGGCCTCGCACATGTTTCGGAAACTAAACTCATCTGTGCGTGGTCCCTCGTCTGAGAATTGTGGCCTCGCATATTTCGGAAACTAAACTCACCTGTTTGTGGTCCCGCGTCTGAGAATTGCGGCCTCGCATGTTTCGGAAACTAAACTCATCTGTGTGTGGTCCCTCATGTGAGAATTGCAGCCTCGCATGTTTCGGAAACTAAACTCATCTGTTTGTGGTCCCTCGTCTGAGAATTGCGGCCTCGCATGTTTCGGAAATTAAACTCATCTGTGTGTGGTCCCTCGTCTGAGAATTGTGGCCTCGCATGTTTCGGAAACTAAACTCATCTGTTTGTGGTCCCTTGTTTGAGAATTGCGGCCTCGCATGTTTCAGAAAATATACTCATCTGTTTGTGTTTCTCGTCTGAGAATTGTGGCCTCGCATGTTTCGGAAATTAAACTCACCTGTTTGTGGTCCCTCGTCTGAGAATTGCGGCCTCGCATGTTTCGGAAATTAAACTCATCTCTGTGTGGTCCCTTGTCTGAAAATTGCGGCCTTGCATGTTTCGAAAACTAAACTCATCTGTGTGTGGTCCTTCGTCTGAGAATTGCGGCCTTGCATGTTTCGGAAACTAAAGGCCCTCATCTGAAATTAAACTCATTGTGGTCCCCTGCGCTTGAGAATCTGTTTGTGGTCCTCGTCAGAGAATTGGTGGGCCTCGCATGTTTCGGAAATTAAACTCATCTGTGTGAGAATTGGTCCCTCATCTGAGAATTGCAGGCCCTCGCCTTCGGAAAATATACCATGTTTAAACTAAACTCATCTGCCTGAGAATTGCAGCCTGGTCCCTCGTCAGGAGAATTGCGGCCATCTGTTTGTGTTTCTGAGAAATTAAACTCATCTGTATGTGGTCTATTTGTGGTCCTCGTCTGAGAATTGCATGTTTCTGAAAACTAAACTCCTGTGAATGGTTTCTGAGAATTAAGGAAAACCTGAGAATTTGATCTGTTTGTGGTCCTTCGTCTGAGAATTGCGTCCTCGCATGTTTCGAAAATATACCATCTGAAAATAAACTCATCTTTTGGTCCCCTCGTCTGAGAATTGCAGCCGAAACTAAATCATCTGTTTGTTTCGGAAATTAAACTCATCTGTTTGTGGTCCCTCGTCTGAGAATTGCGGCTCTGCATGTTTCAAAACTGAAACTCATCTCAACTGTGTGTGGTCCCTCGTCTGAGAATTGCGGCCCTGCATGTTTCCGAAACTAAACTCATCTGTTTGTGTGGTCACTGTTTGAGTTTCGTGATGTTCTGAAACTAAAACTCATCTGTTTGTGGTCCTCGTCTGAGAATTGCGGTCTCTGCGTTTCTGAAACTAAACTCATCTGCTTTGGTCCTCGTCTGAGAATTGCGGCCGGGCATGTTTCGGAAATTAAACTCATCTATTTGTGGTCCCTCGTCTGAGAATTGCGCCTTGCATGTTTCGAAAACAAACTCATCTGTGAATGGTCCTTCGCCTGAGAATTGCGGCCTTGCATGTTTCAGAAACTAAACTCATCTGTTTGTGTTCCCTCGTCTGAGAATTGCGGCCTCGCAAGTTTCTGAAATTAAACTCATCTGTGTGTGGTCCTTCATCTGAGAATTGCGGCCTCGCATTTTTCGGAAAATAAACTCATCTGTTTGTGGTCCCTCGTCTGAGAATTGCGGCATCGCATGTTTCGGAAAATAAACTCATCTGTGTGTGGTCCCTCGTCTGAGAATTGTGCCTCGCATGCTTCGGAAAAACTAAACTCATCTGTTTGTGGTCCCCGTCTGGAGTGATTG
>NC_089786.1:27160543-27238043 GCF_040412425.1 Macrobrachium rosenbergii
ATGAAAAAGAGTACAAATATAAAATGGTTTATTAAATGTCTTAGGGGAAAAATAAGCGATCGTTGTAGGCGAAAGGTCAAGAAACAAATTGAAATAAGAAGGAATGTAAAATTAATGAAAAATTTTAGCAAAAGTAAAATTTGTAATTATGCACTTGAGAAATGGTACAAGAAAAATAATTTAAAGTGGTTAAGTAATAATGATAATAAAGGAAATGGATAGAGGGTAGAAGGATAAAGAAAAAGGGTGAAAAGAACGCATGAAAGAGAGATACTAATGATAAAAAGTTATCACAGCATGTGTGGTAAGATAAATGTGAAGAAAAATGGTTGCTGGAGGAAAAAAAAATATAGACGAAGAAAATGTGAAAGTTATTGATATAAGAGGAAAAGAGAAAGTACAAATTCTTAAAATAAGAAATATTATCGATAAACTGGAAAGAACACTTTTCAGGTGCTACCATGCTTGAATGGCATAGAAAAGAACCAGCAGTTATGCAAAACAAGGCCAAAGACGTTCAGAATTCATTGTGAATTTTGTTTCTAGGAAAAATTATTCGCGCAGAAATTTATGCATAATAAAATAGGTATACATTATTATACATTTATAAGAGAAAGAAGGAAGTGTATTCAGATGCAATTTACATTTCGTAAATTGATTGCAAGTTGTAAAAGAAACTGCCATAACAGTATAGTTTGCTTCCAGCGACATATCTCAGGAAGCAGTGCAATCCAAACCTTCAAGATTCTTGGAAAGGAATGGAATAAGACTACAAAAGACGCAAAACGGGTTAGAAAGGATCAAGGAAACGACTCGAAAGCCCCTTTGGAAGTAAGATTCACGCCAAACACCTCCTAAATCGAATGGTGCAAAATTTTTTTTCTCGGGAATTTCGGACATCACGAACTATGAAATCCGAGGAAGCAACAACTTTTCAATGCTCCTCTCTCTCTCTCTCTCTTATGCTCCTCTCTCTCTCTCTCTCTCTCTCTCTCTCTCTCTCATTATCATTAATATAACTACTTTTGAACTGGGATTATAAACCCATTACAGCATCTTTTGTTATTGAAAACTCTAGTATTCAAATTATTTTGGAAAATCTTTTCCATATAAGCATAAAGACAATATTTACCACACATTAACAGACACACACATACATAGATACACACACACACACACGATATATATATATATATATATATATATATATATATATATATATATAGCATATATATATATATATATATATATATAGAGAAGAGTATATATATACATATATATATATATATATATATATATATAGAGAGTTATATATATATATATATATATATATATATATATATATATGTGTGTGTGTGTGTGTGTGTGTGTGTGTGTGTGTGTGTGTGCGTGTGTGTGTGTACATACATGCACAAAAAGAAATGCATTTTTGCATGGCAAACCATATACTGGAATATTGCTCTGTATACGCTTGATCAGGTTTAAATTCTTCGATGAACTTTCTATATTTTTAAAAATATAAATTTTATCTTTCAGTCTCCATCTCGCTCGACCTCTTTCTCTGTCCTACTCTTTCCGCTTTTCCAGCCAGTGTATGGGAGATAGAAAGGGAACTGACTTCTGAAACAGAGCTCAGCTAATCTAAATAAAATACAGCATATGCGTCCATGGAGGGAATTCAAAGTATCCGGAAGTAGAGGAGGCAAAAAGAGGAAGGAGGGAGAATAGGTATCAAGAGTATATATGAGGAACAAAGCGCAGAAGAATAAAAATCAGAAACAAGCCTTGCATAGAGGAGCCGCAAAAAATAACGAGTAAAATAAATTTGGAAGTCTAAATGAACAAACGATAAAGCTGACGGCAAAGAGATATGAGAAAGAAAAGTGAAAAAACTCTACAAAAAAAACGAATGAAGAGGGAAATAAATTAATAACAAGATAGAACAAAAAACCGTATAAGTGAACCTCATCTTTCTCAAGGAATTTTTATTTCTGCTTACTGTTCTGTAATATTTCACTTATAGCATTCTTGCTGATTACTTTTGTTTATTTATACGGTTAACTGTATTTTTCCTTTTATCTTTTCTTCTGTCTCTTCATCATACGAATTTAGACTTGCTGATATATATATATAGTTATATATATATATATATATATATATATATATATATATATATATAGTATATATATATATATATATATATATATATATATATATATATATATATATATATATCTAGACTTGCTGATATATATATATATATATATATATATATATATATATATATATATATATATATATATATATATATATATATATATATATATACATATATGTATATATATATGTATATATATATATATATATATATATATATATATATATATATATATATATATATATATATATATATTATATATATATATATATATATATATATATATATATATATATATATATATATATATATATACATATATATATATATATATATATATATATATATATATATATATATATATATATAGTTATATATATATATATATATATTATATATATAGTATATATATATATATATATATATATATATATATATATATGTATATATATATGTATATATATATATATATATATATATATATATATATATATAAATATATACATATATAAATAAAAACGTCTTCTATCACCTTACCGAAATAAACATTATACGTTACCGGAAGGAACTTTTAGTTGATAATAAGTTCAATCGTCTCGTGAAACTTATTATCAACTAAAAAATTCCCTTGGTAACATATATGAAAATATATTATTTCCGAGGTAGAGCGAATTGATATTAGCGACGTTTGCAGCTTACTGACTGTATATATGAATCTCGGTGATGTGATAAGAAAAATTCATATATATATATATATATATATATATATATATATATATATATATATATATATATATATATATATATATATATATATAATATTATAGTTATACATAATTGTTCTCTAACTTAACTCGAATTTTTCGTGCTTTTTGATATGCTTGTCACACAAAAGCCGGCTTTGTAGTGACAAGTATATCCAAAAACCCAAAAATTGAGTAGTTAAGAGGCATTGTGGCTATTACAATTACATAGTGTCTTGTAAAAAGTGACCAGTAGATTTTATAATATATAAATATATATATATATATATATATATATATATATATATATATATATATATATATATATATATATATATATTATATAGTATATATATATATATATATATATATATATATATATATATATATATATATATATATATATATATATATATATATATATATATATATATATATATGTATATATACATATATGTGTGTGTGTGTGTGTGTGTGTGTGTGTGTGTGTGTGTGTGTGTGTGTATACCAAAGTGAATGTATGTATATTTGTTTGGCTTCTATAGAAATCCAAACCACTTAATTGACCAATACAAAATTTTTCACACAGCCTCTATGTCACCCCAGAAAGGTTTTTACCAGAAAATCCAACACCTACCGTGCGACAGTCATATAAACACAGGCAAAACAAGTAAATTTTTTGTTTTTTGTCACATTTCCTTTAGTTTTCTGGGTTTATTCTCATTTTTCACCAGACCCTTAACCCTTTCTCCGGGCACTGCCAGAAGTATGATTAACCTACAACAATAAATCCCCTATAACAAATTTTTATCAGAATTTGCGTGAATTTTTAGTATAATTTTGGATAATAATTAATATAATTGTTTATTACCTCGATAAAATCTACATTGAAAAACTAAATCGATCATTTCTTTCTGTAGTAAGCGAAACCAAGTCCGTGCATGTGTAGTAGTGGCTTAACGCAATGAATTCAGCCAGCAGTGGTTGGAATTGATTATAATGCAAACTGGCAAAAAACTTCACTGCACACGGAAGAGAAGTTTCTTTTCACGTTGGTTGTTACTGATTACCTTGAAGATAATGACTGAAAATTCTAGATTAAAACTTTACAGGAATGTAGATCATTACATTTGGAAATCTTTTCTGAAAAACACTTGGAGGGTAATGCATCAGATGCAAATAGGGATTTAGAAAATGGCAGTTACTGCTCTTCGAGTGACACAAAGTGCTCAAACCTTACACCACATCAATTCATAGCATTTCCTTTTGCAATCATACACAGAAAGGAATACTATTCCCATCATTTAGGAAAATAAAATTTTTTTCTAGTTCTATATTAAATGATGTATCTTTATTTTTGTCTTTTATGAACACTATATTTATTCAAAACATTAAATACCAATTGCCTAACATTCCTCCAAGAAGGGAAAGATTTTGTTTGATTCATGATTGCGTTATCATACGAACTGACCAAGTTTTTAGATGCAGCAATTCACTTAATAATAGGAAAGAAGTAAAAAGGCATAACATAGTATACACTAAATATTTCTTATTAAAAAAAGACGTCTATTCTCATAAAATATTAATGAATGAGTTTAAAATAGAACTGAGGGGTTGGTTCAGTGTTTTTTTTATGAATTGCAGTGAAGATTACTTTCATTATAGTAACACATATCATAAAAAGACGTCATTAGCATAGGCCTATACCAAATTGTCTGCATCACATGGATATGTTGTTTCAGATTTTTATTGTGTGATTTGGACTTATAGTAGAACGGCCTATAAACAGCATTGAAGGGTCTAACAGTGAAATGAATAAAACCTATGCATAACTTATTCATATTCTGATCAGAGTATCTGATCAGATTAAATACAGCTGGAAACTGTGACAAAATTGTCACTAACCTGTCCACACGTGCAATTACCTGGCAGTCGTTCAGAAAATATTTAGGTAATACTATCAGTTCATCCATTCTGGTGAATGGGCTGTTTCGGCGCACAAACCGTTGTCTACACGTAAGTTTTAATGGCATTTTTGATGAACTGACAGAAGTGACAGGCAAAATTTAGGGGTGTTAGGGAGGAGAAAGTGGGGTGAGAGAGGGAGACGTGAGAGATGGTTTTATTGAATGTCATTCAGAGTTTTTTCCAGGCATAGGGTTTAATGGCATTTTTTATGAACTGATCAGCTACAAAAGTATCAAATCCGCTACCTCGGGAATATAAATTATCACTTAGGGAATTTATAAGTGATAAATTGGGCACTGAGAGAAAGCCGAATCAGGGGCTAACCACTGAGAGAGAGGGAGAGTGTACTATATTTACCCGTCGAGAGATTGGTTTATTGAATATCATTCAGAGCATTTTTATCCACTCAGTGGATCATGAAGCTACAAAGTGTTGGTCTGAAGAATTTATAAGTGATATATATATATATATATATATATCGGCGCTAACCACTGGGCTATCAATATAGGGTATAAGTTATAGTGTACTATATTTACCCGTATTTCACGGAATTACACTCGGCATTAACCCACCTCGACCATGATAACGTTATTTGCTCTTTTATGACATTTTTATCACCGTGATTTAGGACGATCATGAAGCTACAAATATCAGCAATATCAAAAGAATATCCCGATGAGAGTATCACTTAATTTATAAGTGATAAATGGGCGGGCATGCGAGTCTCGATCCACGACACACAGACGCGCGCCAGCGAATTCAAAGAGGTATAAGTTAACACCGAGTCAGTGTACTATATTTACCCGTCGAGGCTTTTTCCCATTTCTATGATAGTTCATTGGGTTGGAACACCAGCTCTTTTATGACATTTTTTATGCCGTGATTTATTACGATCATTTTACAAATAGGCAATATCAAATTTGAATTTTAATTATCACTGAAGGAATTTATAAGGGATCGAGACTCGGCGGTGCCGTCCGTTTAAATTCCTTCGAGATTTCCCCATCAGAGTCCGTGAATCGGGAGAGAGAGATCTGCCTGACATCGCAATTTAGAACCCGGTAGAAAACCCTTTAAACTCGTGTACATGTATTGTGAATGTTATCAAATCCCCAGCCATCCATTATTTCTCTCCCAGCAGCGATGAGGAGAACTGAGCGCGTGCTTTTTCCCATTTCTTAGGTCGACAGTTGGCGAGACGTAAAATTCGAGGCCCTGTCTGTTACCAAATGCTCCTTTCTTTTAGAAGATGTTATGGAAGATGTTGGCTTTGTTTATGTGTGTATTAGTCTGTAACATCCATTTGCTTTTAGCAAACCTATCCGTTGATTACATACATAATCCCGGGTTGTCTACACGGATAGCAAAGTGTCCGCCTCTCTGACTGGTCAGCTGCGGATTTGAACCATTCGCCACAGACCTCATGAAGTCTGAGGTTGCTGCTCTACTGACCATCAGAGCTCTCTCTCTCTCTCTCTCTCTCTCTCTCTCTCTCTCTCTCTCTCTCTCTCTATATATATATATATATATATAAATATATATATATATATATATATATATATATATATATATATATCTATATTTGGGTGTTAAGTAGTTAAGTGGTCCGGACAGCATTTTGTAGAAGTTCTTGATGAAGTTCTGATCCCATTGGTGAGGAAACTTCTACTGCCGGATCATTTGCCAGTCTAGCTCGTAACAGGCAACAACTCTTCTGTTCATAACTCAAAAGTGGTCAGTGAATAGTTTGCTGAACAGAACGATGTTGTTATACATATAGACTGGCTGCAAAATCTCCTGCCCTCCTTAATCCGACGGACAATCTTTGGGGGTGGGGGGATGCTGGGACAGTAAAAACCAAACCTGCGCTGATCAAACACAGACTATCATTATAGGAATCATTTAAGACCGAAAAGAAGGATAAATAATTATTGTCAAACGTTAGTAGATTCAATGTCAAAGAGGCTATAGCGTAACTCATTATTCAGATAATGTTTACTTTTATTATTGTTTTATCTTTATAAAAAAAGGAAATTTATTTACTGTTATACAAAAGAATATTAATTTATTTATACCAAAGGGATGCGTATTTATTATTACTTTTCATTCACTATCATAATGTGTAAGACACATATTTCAATAAAAATTTTCAAGTGAATTATTTTGTTTTAATTCCTTTTTCGATTTGCATCAATACTTATTATACGCAAGATAAGTAGGCATTAAGCCTGACAATGAAGAACTTGACACACACATGTGTTTGGCCAATAGACCTAGTAATGAGATTTAATTCTTAATGAGAGCTTGAAAATTGAAACCATACATAGCTAATAAAGTAGTCTTTGCTTTTTTTTATATTTTAGGTTTTACCTTTTAACTTCTCAAGTAAAAGCATATCAGAGCCCGAAATTACAAGTAAGCCGCTACGATAATTTGAAAAATAACGTGTCCCTTTAAAACAGTCACTTCTCCGCGACGCTGCTGCCCACGGCCACCCCCCTTCCCCATACTGTAGTTGCCAGATGCTGCTTTCTGGTTGACAATTTGTCCAAAAATCTAGATTGAGAGTATCGAGAATTTTGTACGTGTCTGCACATCAAAAATACAGCTGAAAGCCTATCTTCAACAGGGGATTTATTATGTAAACTCTGGGGTTTAACTTGATTAATTATATTCATAAAAGAAACTCATGTCAGAAAAATGGTAGCGTAATTAGTGACAGGCAAACAAAGGACTGTAGTACAAGATGAAGTAATCAAATGACAGGGAATTGCTTGAAGAGACGCGACGGTAGCCCGCTCTAAAGGGTGTTGCAAATGATGTAGTGGGATCACTAAGCACACGACGTGATACACAGGTCCACAGCTGACTACTCCTAATCTGTAATCAAAACACCCATGGTTACTTAGCTGAAGACAGCACTTTAATTAAGGAATTGAAGAATTGTACAGGATGTGCCTAGACTGAATTCAGTTCCAATACCATGAATGTTAAATGATTTAGGTTACACTACACTTCAATGCTTGGCACATTAAACAGCACAACGATAAAAAGCAATGAAAGTCTCACTGTAGGTATATCACACTATAAAATGAAAAGTGGAAAATTAGCTAGAGATGAATAAGGATGTGACTGATGAAATCTACCTTAAATTTGGCACTTTACCTTACGTAGGAGATGATGTCCTCATCTTTTTTGGGAGGGCCAGCGGTAGGAGGGCAAGGGAATAAGGCCACAACAAAGGTTAATATGCCTGGGCTGCCACGTGTCCGGAACAGGCAGGGTAATAGAGCAAGGGGCAGGACCGTAAGTACTGAATGACGTGCCGACAGAGTCTGATAAGATTTGAAGGTTGAGCGGGTCCTTCCGAGATCCTTTATAGCCTCTCTGAGATTACGCCCTTTGTTCCTCATAGCTGGCGCTGGTGTCGGTCTCCTGGCAGCGTGGCCGAAATTCAAGACGGCGACGAACACGTGTTCCATTCGGGCGAGGATCTACTGCTACCAGATAAGCACCTAAAATTTAAAAGAGTCTCGGCAATCACTCGAACAAGATAATAGATTAAGGTTCCCCCCATAAAAAGCAGTGGTGAGAGAGGGGTTATAGATGTGAATGTTGCTTACAGTGGGTCCTACTAAAACTGAATGAATTAATTACATATTATGTACTTCACTTCTTTTGCTAGATGAGATGGCATAAAGAGAGAGAGAGAGAGAGAGAGAGAGAGAGAGAGATACCTTCATGATATATATATATATATATATATATATATATATATATATATATATTATATATATATATATATATATATATATATAATGAAATCTAATATGGAGCCCATAACAACGCCAAAAGTTAGAAAGTTATTGCTATATTTCAGAGACCAGACTGTCTCCCTCTGCTGGCAAGTGTATGAATGAAGTAAGGTATTCATACCAAGACATCCAGAGGTCGCCATTATGTCACTCCAGCTGGCAGCTTCTTAATCTTCTTAATTACTGGTTGGAGTAAGATTTCATCTATAATGTCTGAGTCCCATAATCCTTTTGATAGATTCATCGTATTTCTTTGTTTAATCAGGGTTGATTCCACCATCTGGCTTTTGAGCCGACAATTGCTGCTATAAATCATCCTGTGTTTATGGCTATTTATATGGTAAAAATAGATGAGCTCTGTTGACCATAACGTAATCACCTTTTATGTTTCATTACTGTCAGGGAGTGATTTACCGGTAAAACTGGTATACTATTTGTCACAGTCGAGGCAAGGTATTTCATATACCCCTGTGTCTTTGGGGGACTGGCTTTTGTTGGACGTTAATCAGGTATTTGGGTAAGGTATTTGGGTAGGTAAAAGCAAAAGGGTTAGAATTTCCAAGAGTCTGTGTCAGTGTCTCAATCCTGTCCTGCTTCTAACAAATTCGTACCTGAATAGAAATTATAGCTGAGAAGAGATATGTTTAAAAGTCATTACACTACATGCACTAGTTGACTTTAACAAGAAATACCCTGTCCCCCGTAGATTTATGAGAACCATCTGCTCACTACAAAAATTAGATGTTGTAAAAAGTAAATCCGACAAAGACGGCAAAATAGCGATCATGGAAAAAGACTGTTACCTCGACAAAATCAACCAACTCTCTTAGTGACACACACCCTTATGACAAATTAACGAAAAAACCCCCTCCAAAACGTCCCCACAGAATTTTTTTTTTTTTTTTTTAGAAAAGTAAGATTAATTGGCAAAGATAAAAAGAGCATTGAACTACTGGAGAAATATAATGTCATTAACCCAAAACTACCTTACGTTTATGTACTTCCAAAACCTCACAAAGATAATCTTCTTTTCAGACCTACCATCTCATGCGCCGGAGCTTTCAATTATAAAATTTCTAAGTGGTTAGCCGGCCTTCTTCCCATTTCTTACGCACATTTTCTCCAAGCCACATTAAACATTCTGAAGATTTCTGTCACAAATTCAAAGAAGTACAAAAACACTTCACAACATAAAACTTTTAAGCTCAGATGTAGATTCCCTATTTACAAAAGTACCAGCGCAGGACGTTCTACAGTTTTTAAGGGAAAAATTAGCCCCCTATTCAGATCATTTCCCACTAGCCCTAAATAAAATAATAAAGTTAATTGAATTATGCGTATCAATCAACGACGTTTCTTTCGGGGAGTCATTCTATAAGGAAAAATTCGGGTGCAACATGGGCAGCCCTTTAAGTCCTGTTTTGGCCAACTTTTACATGGAATATTTGGAAAGTGTAATAATAAATGCAATAAAACCTAAAGACATGCTGTCGATGCGATATGTAGGTGATATCCTAACATTTTGGGATGACAGGTAGGGCAATTACAACGAATTTCTTTGAACACTAAATGAAATATTGCCCAGCATCAAATTCAAAGTTGAGTGGGAAAAAGACAACAAAATTTCTTTTCTTGGTGTTTTAATAATTAGAGACACGACAGAATACAAATTTACCTTATACAGAAAACCAACTTTTTCACTTACATACATACACTATTTTAGTTATCATGACAAATCTATCAAGATCGGCGTAGCTAACAATTTATTCTTAAGAGCCTTACGGATTTGCTCCCCAGATTTCCTAGAAAAGGAATTTGAGCTAATCCATAGGCAGCTGTCATCTTTGAAATACCCTGACCATATATTCAGAAATCAATCCACAAAGCTAACACAATATTCTATCGTCCCCAGCAAAATAAAACTAGAGAGACACCGAACTGTAAAATTAAAATCCTACACCAGGACAGGATTAAGACGTTAACAAAGACTCTTGGAAATTCTACCCTTTTGCTTTTACCTACTCAAATACCTTAGCCAAATCCTTGATTAACGTCCAACAAAAGCCACTCCCTAAAGACAAAGGGGTATATGAAATACCTTGCCTCAACTGTGAGAAATTGTATATCGGTTTTACTGATAAATCGCTCCCCCAGAGAATAATACAACATAGAAGTTCAGTACGGTATGGCCAACAGAGCTCAGCTATTTTTAACCATATGAATAACCATAACCACTGGGTAAACTGGAATGCGTCTCGTATAATTTATAGCAGCAATTGTCGGTTCAAAAGCCAGATGGTGGAATCAGCCCTGAATAAACAAAGAAATACGATGGATCTATCAAAAGGATCATGGGACTCAGACATTATAGGTAAAATCTTCCTCCAACCAGCGATTAAGAAGATTAGAACTATCAACTGGAGTGACGTAAAGGTGACCTCTGGTTTTCTTGCTATAAAGAAGTCTAACTGATTCATTTTACTGCAGAGAAAAACAGTTTGGTCTCTGACATATAGCAATAACTTTTTCTACCTTTTGATTTCTATTATATATATATATATATATATATATATATATATATATATATATATATATATATATATTATATTACTTTTTTTATCACATCACCGTGATTCATATTCAATCATTGCTACAAAGTCCTTTAATATCCAATTCGCTCTACCTCGGAAATAAAATTTTCATATAGAAAATTTTTAGTTGATAATAAATTCGTCGTCTCGTGGGCTGAACCAGCGAATACAAGAACTCAGGACTACAGTGGACGCATTTTTAACGGCCGCGTGGGTTAAGTGCGTCACTGTGGCAGTTCTTGTCTTACGTTCGGGCATTTTATATAATATATATATCAAAAATTTCCTTCGTTAACATATATAATATATTATTTCAGTAAACTATTTATATATATATATATGTATATATATATATAATATTTATATATATATATATATATATATATATATATATATATATATATATATATATATATATATATATATATATATATATATATATATATATATATATATTCAATATATATATATAATATAATTATATTCCAGAATGTTTTCGATATATGTTAATAATTGGTAATACAACTAATTGGATAAAATGGAATAATTTTACAGAAACAGCTGCTCAGAAGAATTTTAGAGTCAACACATTTCTTTTAGGATTAATAGCCTTGAGGTCGTGGCTCTCAGGAGGAAGACAAAATAGGTTTATCATTTTGACATTAGCTTTAAGGACATCTGTTTCCATCGTGTGCTGTAAGCGTCCTTCTCATAAAGCATAAAGAGGTAGAAGTGGAAGAAAAATTATTGTAAAAGGCAATTTGACGCTATTCAATTATTCTTCTTTTCTTCAGTTGTTTTCTGCTTCTTTCGTTATTTTTTTTTATATTAAAAACTTATCTGTAGCTGTGCCTTGTTCCTTCAAATGAAAGTCCATAAGAGTAAGGAAACGATTTCGTGCAAAAATCTTCAAACTGCAGGCGAACGGGACCTTTTAGTGATCCGATGGTCAGGGATAATGACCCAGACAGTGGCGCCTGAGCTCCGAGAGAGGAGACTGAACAAGACGGAAGGATATTATCTGGAAAAGTTGACCTAGTTGATCTGCAGAGTCGGTCGTGACATATTTTCGTTGAGGTACAAATTTTTTCCTTTAGAAATTTAATTCTCTCTCTCTCTCTCTCTCTCTCTCTCTCTCTCTCTCCTCCCATGTGGGGTTTTTGAAGGGTTAAGATTTAAATGGATTTATGAAATTTAGGCTTTAAAGCCAAGTTCTCGGTTTCTTAAGGCCATTCAGCGCTTAGGACAGTGAAAAGAGAGAGTTGGAGTGGCCGGAGAGCAAGATAAAAATTATAAAGAAAATAAAGGAGATGAAGTACAAGGATGTAAAGGTGGATCTGGAAAAAAATCCCTCTCAGTTACACAATGAAGTAACAGTTAGAGGTGTTTGGCAGCTTGACTGAAGAAAGAACGTAGAAATGGAGGTACAGTAAAAGACTAAAGAGTGGGTGCTGCTAAAGACCTGAGTGCCCCCGCAAACACCCAGTAGTAATGGCTGCAGTGCACCACGCACTTACGGCACGACCTCCATGCGGGGAAGACTAATGGAAACCTGATGAAACGTGACCTACGGTAACAACGATAAATTTCAGTGAATTATGTAAACCAACTCAAACAATGATCATAACTAATTTGGCTTTTGATGTAACTAACGAATTCCCAGCAGACTCCTGTTTTAATTGGAAACTTTGTCTGAAGCCTACATTGTAGAAATAAGTTACTAGGGCTCTCTCTCTCTCTCTCTCTCTCTCTCTCTCTCTCTCTCTCTCTCTCTCTCTCTGCACTGAATAATATACGGACTATATCTGATTATTTATTGACACATTGTATACACTGCTAATACTTGCACATTGCGACTAAACCTAAAATATTTAATTTTTAATATGATGAATCCTAATTCTTCTGAATCTACATTTCTTCCTGGGAATTTCATTGATGCCGATGTCCATAGGTGTGAACTAGCTTTCTTTTCGTGGGAGACAAGCAGGCTCGTTGTAACTTCGTTTCTTATCCCCAAGAAATTTATGATTCAGTAAATGACCACTACTTGGTCCCTCTTAGAGGAACTCGTGTTGTATACAATTGCCTCGGAACAACTGTAAGAGACATAATTATGATTTTTTCACAGTATACGACTGTTTAAAATATATTATTTGTGTCATTTGGCTCTCGATTTATTTTCCTTCCTTCCCTTCTTTTCACTGTTCCTCTTATTCTTCTCCTTCATAAATAAATTTATTCTTGGAAAAATTTCATTTAGTATCGGCAGTTTTTCAGAAGTCTTCTTCAGTCAGGTACACAAAAACTTGAGTTATGTTGAGAGAAAAAAAAAAAAAAAAAATAGATAGTTACTTTAAAAGGTTAGATATACATTTGGTACTTATAAACTTTCATTTCCTTATTATAAGCCAGCTGTTTGTAGTTTTGAAATTTCACTGGAAGCTTTGTCTATGAAATAAGAATAAGAATATGAATACGAATAATCAAGATATTAGCAACAAAGATACAGGTGAGGTTGCAATTAGAAATAGAAATTTCCTGATTATGAATAATGAATATTACTTATCCTTTATCTGTTGGCGATAAGTACGACGTTAAAGATGCCGATTTAAACAATAAATAATATAATTATTTTTCAGTATAGGTGAAGTCAAACACGCAGGAAATATCTATATAACTCTTGTTGCATTGCAAATCATTCTAATGACATTAAGGGCTATGAGACGGTCGGGTATTACGTTCTTGTCTTGTTTCCTCATAATGTGGTGGCATTGACCTAACGGAGTCTTTTCCATCATTTTAAGAAGATTACTGATTTTATGCCTCTCTCGATATAGGCCGATTTCAATTACCCCTGTTTTATCTAAAGTTTTTGAGACGCTGCTCTCTAAGAGTCTTTGTAGGTTTATTGAACATAATAAGCTGTTACAGACATTACAGTTATGGTTTAGTAAAGGTCTTGGTACTTGTGATGCATTCTTCTCAATATCTACCACCTTACTGAGTGATCTTGATGAGGGTGCAGAAGCACACATGGTCGGTTTAGATTATAATGCAACCTTTGACCTTGATAATCATGAAACACTTATCTGCAAGCTAAGATTATTGGGAATTAGTAGATCATTTATTAATATATTAAATGAATTTTTACTAGGCAGGACCAGAGGGTCTGTAGTGATGGCCAGTTTATTAGCTGTAGTAATGCCATTTCAGATGTTCCTCACAGTAGTGTTCTTGAACCTTTGCTGTTTATTATGTATACTAGTGACACGTGGCAAGGTCTGGAGAACAAACTGATTGCATTCGCCAGTGATTCTACTCTTCCAGCTGTTGTTCCTTCTCCGCTCCTTATGGTGTGGTTGCAGAATCTTTCAATACAATAGAGTAGGCTATGGGCATAAAGCTTAATCCTTTTAAAACTCAAGTAAGATAGTTAGTATATCCAGGACACTTTCACCTGTGCAACCTAATTTACATTTAAATAATATGGGTTTTAAATTTCCGTGACTCTTTTGAAAAGAAATGGACCTTTGAGAACCATATACGTGATACTGTCTCCTCCGTATCTCAAAAAGTTGGTATGCTGCTTTCGTGATGAACCTCTTGTGTCATTGTTTTAACTCTATTCTTCTTCTTTGTTTGGAAAACTGTTGTCCAGTTTGGTCTTCTCATGACATCACTCTTGGATAGAGTCATTTCATCAGTCACGTTTATTTTGCCAACTCTTCATGTTGACTTATGGCATAGACGTAAAGTGGGTACATTATGTTTATAGAGTAAAATGTACTACATCGACAAACATCTTCACTTTTCTTTACCTAACCTAGCTATTTTTTATCGCACGACTAGGAGGGCTGCTGCTGAACATGGTGTGATGTTTTCTAGCATCAGTTGGGTAGGAGTATCTTGCCTGCAAGTAAAACGTAGGAAAGTTTGCTCCAGTGCAGTTGTGGAATATTCTGGTCTCCAAATATTTAACTGAGGAGCAAACTTATTCCTGCTCTTTGATGACATCTCTTGAATTTCAGATGCATCGGTTTTATTTTCTGTTCCCTCAAACTTAACTATTTATCACGTTTTCCTGTAACTTGTTTCTTTTTGCAGGGTGATTTCTTCTCGGGGCTCTCTTGGTTTATAGAGAGTTGCCTGTGTCCAAAAAGATTTTCAGCTGAAGATTTAAAAAAAAGAAAGAAAGAAGATGTTAAAGGGGTTTAAAAATGTCTTGCTCTTGAGCATCATATCAATATTCAAATTGCCATCGTTAGCCACAGTGTTACGGTTCTTTCGTGATAATCCATGCAAGAATGGTAAGAGTTTCAGCCAATTTCGCTTCTCATATTTTAAAACATTGTTTCCCCTACCAGTATTCTTCACAGCAGTAGTCCTGTTCACCTTAGAACTAATTAAGAAATGTAATGTTTGATCACAGAAAGAAGAAACTTTATCCGAAGCTACAATGAAAGAGTTCACTAAAAAGTTCTTTAACTCAGTAGTCGTCAAACACACACACATACACATACATACAAACTCAAAGTGATCAAATACCGTCTGTTACAATATTTTATGAATTTAACTGCATTTTCAGTATTCCTCTGTATTTCAGTCTGTTCATTGTTGATTTTCTTAATGTTTTGTAGTCCCTTCCCCGAAACTCATGTTTTTTTCGGTCGGAATTCCGTCTACGAAGAGACTACGCAGTAATTGAAAGTACTAGGGAAGCATAAATTATTATCTACCGAATATGAGAATAAAGACAGTTTTGTGTGATAGGGATTATACAAATTAAGAACAAAAAAAGTATAAATTTCAGAGGTAGAAGCTCATTCTACTTTTGGTGTTTGTAGGTGCTGTGAACTCCTTCCTCAAAACCAACAGACAGAGAAATAGGGTTTTCCATAAAATGCCCTCCAAGTTTCTATATTGTTGTTGGATACGTATATTTTTGGTGGGATAACGCATATTAAAACTTTCATTGAAGACTTGAAATTATTCATGGAAATGGAAATGAGCACTGAGGACGGAATAGACTTCCCTTTGAAAAAAGCCAACTCAGAAAGGCCTCATAGGCGAGGCAATTAACGTCAGTTATCTCAACTTTATCTTTTGAATCCCAACTTTCCCAACGGACAATTGATTTTTTATTTATTATTATTTCTAAATGAGACGTTCTGATGTCAGTTTGTCACTGGATAATAAAAAAAAAAATAAAAAACGGAGCACTGCATTTCATCAACTCTTCTGCAAAATAGAAAGAAACTGTCCTTTTGCTTATTTCATATTTACGTCATTTACGAACAAAACCGGTTTAAGGGAGGAAAAGTGACTGAATTCCGATAATAATTGCAAAATAAAACCCAAAGGAATTCAAATATTTCAGTCATTTAAAAGAAAACGCCGACAGTAAATACATAAATAATTGAATAAATAGACTATTATGTTATTATATGTTCAGTACCTAATGAAAACAAATATAACATAGTAAAAGAAAAGAAAATGTACAGTAGGAAAATCAATTTTAGTAAAAAAATATGAACTTGAAATGAGAGGTGACTTTCATTATAGCAACATAAAATCAAATAATGCTTTGATGGAAGAAATACACTTATACATTCTACGTTATTATGACTAAATAATTTTGGATACTCACTGTTCATCTTTCATCCGTGTTTTCCTCTCTCAATGCACCGCCTAAGATCTCCATTCCAGAATAAGCCAGAAGTGGAAGCTAAGCAAATTCTCCTCATACTAAACTTGTCCCGGGGTAGACAGGGTTTCAAAGAGAGCTACTTAATTTTCTTTCCCTCTCTCTCCCTCTCTATAATTTTTGACCAGTGGTACAGTAGTTTTTCTTTGTTTGTTTCCGTTGCGCCACTTTTATTCCATAAATGCACAACAGACGTGTGACTTATTATCTCTCTCTCTCTCTCTCTCTCTCTCTCTCTCTCTCTCTCTCTCTCTCTCTCTCTCTCTCTCTCTAATACACAAGTTGCAATATGCATTGAAGTACGCAGAAAAGACTCCTTTCTTGCAAATGTTTTACGTATATTACTTATCCATATTTTATGAAGGATGCTTTAGAAGACACAGAATGTAGTCCAACTCGCATGAAATATTTATAGTGCTTTTCTTCTGTGCTAATGCCTTGCAGGACTGTCATATCGTTTTGTTTAAGTTAATAAGCACTGGAATGTTTATAAAAGAATTTTTTTTTATTAATATTATATGATAAAATTTCTTTCCAACAAGCTTTACAAATCTGTTTTTCTAATTCTGGAAATCAATCTTTATTCTATCATAGTTCATCACACATACCTAGTCTTTGGTTACGTTTGATGTATGGAGAAAATGGGAAATTGCTATTATTGAATCAAATAATAACAATAAGTGACTCGTAAATAACTTTTAAAAGTTTCCCATTATCAAGAACGAAACTCATGGAAAGATAAAGGTATTAATTATGCTAGCCCTGTAAGAGAAATAGGCAAGCAGGTAAATTCGACAGCGGCTGAGATTTTATCACGAACCCTTCACTGGCATATAAGAACAATATCATGGTCGATTTTGGCCATTTGACGTGATCGGGTATCTCAACCAAATATCCTCCAACCAAATTTCCATCCAGCGGGCCGTTAGCGTTACCAATGATCATTTTACGTATGAGATATTTCCAACCGCTTTGGTTTACTGCTTTGAGAAAATACGGGAAGAGGAAAAAAGAAAATGAAGTGCTGAAATATAAGAAGGAAACTTTAAGTCTTACTTTCACGAATCTGGTCACTTGGAACATGTCTGTGAAAACCAATTTTCGTATCTTTGCCTTTTTAGCTTCCTGTAACAAAAAAATCCGTTTCAAAAGAGTTCTTTATTCAAAATAATGATTTACTTCCTATTTCCTATTTACATATAGCCATGATTAAAATAGTGTGGGAAAATTTCGCTGATATATTTTAATTTTAACTTCTGAGTTTGAAGTTTCATTTAAAAAACTTTTAATCCTAATTTTCGCAGATGTTGATTCAAAATATTGGAAAAAAATACTTTCTAAAAAAAACTGTTTGTGCTAACTGACATATAGCCTAAATGGCGCTGGCAGTAAGCTAGAGGTGTGAAAATTCAATGCTCTAGTTAAAGACAGTTAATTAAAACTGATTAGAAAGTAAAAAAAAAATAAATAAAAAAGAACGTTAACCATAATAGATTCAGTGATCATCACATCTAAAAAGGAAAACAAAGAAACATATTTTATATTTTACGTAAGATTTTTATATATTTCGCAGAATATGTATCAGTGAAACGAAGAAGGAACAAAAAATATTTTACACTACTGCAACGACAAAAAAAATCCTGCTATGGACTGATCAAATTTCGCTGTCTTGTTTCGAATATTTTCCCATCATTTTTATTTTGCAATATATTCTTTTGTTATTTTGCTCTGATATATGCGTGTTTTTCATATGTATTTTTTTCTATTTACTTTTATATTGTTTTTCTTCTTCCCCTTTCTATACACCATCAGTTCACAATATACCTTAACTGCGTTTTGTATTCTTTTTCTTCCCATTATCCTTATTCTTATGCTTCGCACGCTTATTTTTCAAAGTAGCAATGCATCGTAAGTATAAAAAACTATTAAGAATTCAGTTAAAACCGCCAAAGGCTTGATACTGCCAACACTTTTGCTAAAACCAACTTATTTTGGAGCAAAACGTCGTCATCGCACCACTAATGTCATTGTTGTAGCTTCTGTCCAGTCAAACAGACACCTTGTTGCAAATCTCGTCAAATAGGGTTTTACCTCAGTGGTTCTTCGGTGGGGCTTTAATTTTGTGGTGTGTGTGGCAAAGATAAAAGTTCCACCAAGTAAAAATCATAATCTAGAAATTTTTACTCTCTCTCTCTCTCTCTCTCTCTCTCTCTCTCTCTCTCTCTCTCTCTCTCTCTCTCACACACATGCATACACATTAAGAACACTCTCGCCCAAAAAATTAAGTCTGGCTGTAAGACGGTAAAAGATATAAAATCGAATGAATACAGGACGGCAACTTTTGAGTTCAATGCAATCTTAAAGGAATATTCTGCTACACAAATCTGATATGCTGTGCAGCAAATGAAGCCTTCTCAGATCGTCGTATTTTCTAAAAAAAAATTTAAAAAATCATATTCGATTTCAAATGAGTTGGTTGATCGTGAGAATGGCATAAAAATTTTATTTGTAAGAAAACATTTACAAGTAAACGTTTATAAGGTAAAGCAAACGTTCGGGAATGTTACTGGAGAAGCTGTGGAATGTTTGAGTTTAGGAATTAAGATGGAACGTTGGAAAGAATGATTGTCGACTTAAATTCTCTCTCTCTCTCTCTCTCTCTCTCTCTCTCTCTCTCTCTCGCAAAGTGCCAGAAAATTTGATTCTTTTCGTTAATTATCATCTAATTTGGTGGTAATCCATGCCATGGAGATGCAGCTTCCAGGAAATTAGAAGAATATTTGTGAGTTATTCGATGTTTTTATATATATATGTTATATATATATATATATATACATATATATATATATATATATATATATATATATATATATATATATATATATATATATATATATATATATATATATATATATATATATATATATATATATATATATATATATATATATATATATACATATATATATATATATATATTACATATATATATCTACGTTGTTTGTCATGATTTTCCCTCTTGACTTTTTTTGCAAATATAAATTGCATTTAAATATTCATTCCTTGAGATGCAGTAATGTACATTTCAAAAAGAAATACAAGTTGTTTTGATGTTTTCAAACTAAACATTCTCATGTTTTTCCCAGGCCAAGTTAAGCCCATTCAGGTGTCAATGCGAATATGGTTTACGATTATAGCCAAAGTCGTTACTGATCTGACCTGACCCTAGTAAGTTGCCCCTAAGGTGATATGTTTAGCAGTCGCTTGCAAGTAGCTTGCCCACGCTCAGAGATCCTTTTATTGTTACTATTCTTCTCAATTCCCCAGTCACCCCTTTGCATTTCTCTGTTTCCCTTGCCTTCCCAACTTCCTGTGCTGAAATCAAGGGTCACTTTCTTGACTTGGCCCAACACCTGCATCCTTGCCTACAAATCCCTAGACTCTCCCATCTCATTTTCACCCCACTGATACCTCTTCTCTCGAACCTTTATCTGGCCACCATACAGTGACCTTTCTATGTTCTGCGCACCATCTACATTCGTTCACCTAAGAACCCATCACGCTTCATGCTGACTAGTTGCGCTCATTTAAGAACCTGTTCTTCAAATGACATATTAATTACATTCACCTAAACCCCATCACTCTCTTCAAGCTGTTAGTTACGTTCATTTAAGAGCCCATTCTTCGAACAATCTATTAATTACGTTCACCCAGGAACCCATCACGCTCTTCAAGCTGACTAGTTACATTCATTTAAGAGCCAGTTCTTTGAACAATCTATTAATTACGTTCATTTAAGAACCCATCCTGCTCTTAAAGCTACTAGTTATGTTCATTTAAGAGTCCGTTCTTCGAGCAATCTGTAAATTATGTTCACCTAAGAACCCCTCACGCTCTTCGAGCTACTAGGAACATTCAACTAAGAGCATGTTCTTCTTCGAACTCCCTATTAATCACGTTCACCTAAGAGCCCATAACGCTCTTTGGGCTACAAGTTACGTTCATTTAAGATTCGTTTTTTGAACAATCTGTAAATTACGTTCTCCTAAGAACCCCTCATGCTCTTCAAGCTACTAAATATGTTTATCTAAGAGCACGTTCTTCGAACACCATATTAATTTTGTTTACCTAAAAACTCCCCACACTCTTCGAGCTACTAGATACATTCATTTAAAAGCACGTCTCCAAACAATCTAGATAAAGACTGTCCTTCGAACCTGCAAATCACGGTCATTCAGGATAATATAGCCTGCTCCCTGCAATAAACTACCCTCGATGCCTCGGCAATATGGTTTTTTACACTGACAAAATCAAAACGCTTCTTGCCGCCAGGAAAACCATGGAGCTCAAGGACCAAGATCTGCAAGATCGGGTCTAGGCCAAGCAGGAAAGAGGAGGTCAGAAGGAAGAACAAGATAGGCAGGAACAAATAGCTAAGGAGGAGAAGGACTGAACCTGTGAGCTTTCCATTGCCTCCCACACTAGCCATGGCCTGCAACCACGTCTTCCCCATTCTCTATCACTGCTGCCAGCTCCATGATGTCAAAATGGAATGACCCGGGGCCCAAAACCTGGCTCGACCGAGTGGAAGAGGTCCTCAGAAACTTCAAGCCCCAGCCAGCAGAAATCTCTATGCTCCTGTTGGAACACCTACTCCTACTTCTGGTCAGCAGCCCCCAAGAATGGACACGCTTACAAGAAGCCTGTGTGCGGCTATTGTAAAAGATCAAGGCACTCCAATGAACAGTGCCACTTGAAGGCTGAGAATCAGCCAGAGTCTCCTGCTAAGTCCCCAAATAGGACCACGCCAAACTGAGCCACATCTGGCTTGTGGATGAACAACAAAGGGTCTGCTCCCTCCACTGGGACATTGCCAAGCAAAGATTACAGAGAAAATTATTGCACCACATGTAAGTTTCAGGGGCACTCTGCCCTATGGGCAAAATGCCCTAGTAAAACACAATCACCACCAATTGCTTTGGCAGTTGCAACCAAAGGTCCCATATCTGGTGCTGATCCCCGAGGTACCTAAATCTTCCTCTGAGGAATCCCAGTCCGGATTGCCTCTCTCCCTCCAGCTTGGCACCACTACCAGTACTGGTGAGAGAGCCAATCCACAGTATTCTCCGGTCCCCTATGGATCCCTCTGACCACAGCAGAAGCTCACCCAAAGGTGCAGCCTCGCAACCCGTGCCCGAGCTGGTCATGGTGACCTGTGAGCCTCTCACACTCACCACGACCTCTTCCTCTCTTTCCCAGTCCTCCGTAGACACAACCATGAGTAAAGATTCTGCCAAATCTCAACTGGTCAATGAATTCAAGGAACTGGGATGACTAGTAGTTGAGCATGTAATGAATGCTCCTACTTCTGCTGTCAAAGAAGCCGGAACAGGTGGCACTTCGACGTAGTCTTTGGACTCAATTCCACAGAGTCCCTACCTAGTCAAACCATTGACCTAAAAGAGGTCCACAGAAACCCTCCTGGCTCCAGATCTCACATACCTATCCCTTGCTTGCTCTGCTTGAGCTATTCCTCATGGCCACCTTGCAACTACCCCCAGTAACTTTCAAGTGTGACACATTACACTCATCCCTCCAATACTAGTGAAATTAGACGAGGCTCTCCATTGCTCTCCATTTTAAGGTAGCGTCCCTATTCGACGTTCTTTCAACAGTCACATATCTTTAATCTTTAACTGAATTTCATTTTTCTTTTCAGAAGTGCAATTTCTCACAAAGTCCTGGCTTATATAGTAGAGTGAACTTTAACATAAGCATCTCGCACCAGAGTCAAGTTATCTTGGCACCATATATGCAACCCTCTATTCCACTAAAATTGTTATAATTTTCCTTACGTAACCACTTGCATTCTCAAACTGCAGATACGGTTGCTAGCTGTGCAAACAATTGCTTGCCTTGATCTTGTCTCTACAATCAATTCTTCAGTGTCCTTTTCAAGAGGATTACCCATAGATTCTTCAGTGATTGAACAGTTGCTGTAATATTTGACCACGTGGCAGAACTTTGTTTTACCTGCCTATCATTCCCCATTCTTCTGACTGACGTGCTTAATTGTAAATATATTCATTTTAAAGAAAACCTAAGTGTTTATCTGCAACAGGTCCTTGTCGAAGTACGGCGTTCAGCCCAACTGTTTTCTATATAAGTTTCTACCTGACCTAGCAATTGCAATCAGAGCTATAATTTTCATGTTGAGCGCTTGTTCACTCTAAAACTAGGATATATACTTTTATTATATATATATATATATATATATATATAGAGAGAGAGAGAGAGAGAGGAGAGAGAGAGATATATATATTCATATATAGAGAGAGAAAGATATATGGAGAGTATATATATATAAGAGAGCAGATATAACTAAGCAATTGTAATCAGAGCTTATAATTTCATGTAGGAGTGTTTGTTCACTCTGCTAAACTAGGAGAGATGATGAGAGAGAGAGGAGAGAGAGAGAGAGAGAGAGAGAGAGAGAGTATAAGAGAGAGAGAGAGAGAGAGAGAGAGGAGAGAGAGAGAGAGAGGTATATATATATAGAGAGAGAATAATTTATATATATATATATATATATATATATATATATATATATATATATATATATAATATATATATATATATATATATATATATATATAAATTTATATATATATATATATATATATATATATATATAATATTTATATATATATATATATATATATATATATATATATATATATATATACATATATATATATATATATACATATATATATATATATATACATATATATATATATATATATATATATATATATATATATATATATATATATATATATGTGTGTGTGTGTGTGTGTGTGTGTGTGTGTGTTGTTTGAAGAAGTGTGCAGGCAGGAAATCCTACCTTTAAAACTGATGTTTGCTGACTGGCTAAAGAGCCCTCTTTGACCTAGAGAGTCACATTCCCAAAATCTCTCAGGGCAACACAGTTATCTTTTAAAGTAGAGTCTAGGAGGTTTTCATTGTTGTAAGAGACCTTGTAGGAGTTAGTTGGTTGGTTTCTCTCTCTTATCCCTCTCTTCCTTCAAAAGAGAGTAAAATTTATAACACATATTTTTGTGGTCACTAGTAATAATATTCCCTCTTTGAGATCTGATAATAGGAAAAGTGTGTTAGCAGTGTAACAGGCGCCTCATAGAAAGTGTGTTTTTGTGAATTTTACAAAGGTTCTCACAAGCTTGTGTAAGGTAAAGTGGATTTTCACTTATTATTACCATGGTATAATAAGATATATTAAGGAGTTTTTGCCGTAGTGAAATTATTGTTGATAAATCTTTTGTTAATTTTTTTTTTTCATTTTTTTTACTTGTCCTATGATTTGGAAATCTTTGGCCTCTATGTGCGCTTTACAGATCTTTGAATGATTCCAAATATTTGATTGTTCTGGATTGGACAGTCAACTCCCTGTCCTAAAACTTACTCCTCAATGAGAGTCCAAGTGTACTTTTATTAGCCTTTTTGTACATCCCACATGGGTCCCTCAACTACATCTAGGGCAAATATGTTTGTATACAATGTTGGATGTAAACACTGGACTGTGCTTGTCTTTGTATCTGAACAGAGAACCACTGGTGAATGGGTTCTTGGGAATAAGTTTCAAGTTATTGTTGATAAATCTTTTGTTCATTTTTTTCATTTTTTTACTTGTCCTATGATTTGGAAATCTTGGCCCTATGTAATTTTACAGATCTTTTGAATGATTCCGAATATTTGATTGTTCTGGATTGACAGTCAACTCCTGTCCTAAAACTTACTCCTCAATGAGAGTCCAAGTACTTTTATTAGCCTTGTACATCCCACATGGGTCCTCAACTACATCTAGGCAAGATGTTTGTATACAATGTTGGATAAACACTGACTATGCTTGTCTTTATCTGAACAGAGAACCACTGGTGAATGGGTTCTTGGAATAAGTTTCAAGTTTAGGCTGGTAGTTCCTTGTATATTATATCAATTAGTCTTTTTCTGAAATTGTCATCATGTAGAAACAGAAACTTGCATATATTTTTAGTTTGGGAACAGTGCTGATAGAGAGGAGGTATCATTTTCTTGGTAGAGTATTTTATTTAAGTACCTGAGAAAGCGCTTTAGGAAAACAATTGTTTTCAAAATAATTACCTAATTTAATGATTTCTGGCTGTGGAAACTCAACCAGGAAGATGTATGCGCTAGAAACGTCAGCACAATAAATCATGAAAATGCACTGTGCTTTCCTCAAGCTACCCTGTTGATGTGCTTGGAGCAGTGGCTCCCGTTATGATTATATATATATATATATATATATATATATATATATATATATATATATATATATATATATATATATATATATATATATATATCTATATATATATATATATCTATATATATATATATATATATATATATATATATATATATATATATATATATATGTGTGTGTGTGTGTGTGTGTGTGTGTGTGTGTGTGTGTGTGTGTTGTTTGAAGTGTGCAGGCAGGAAATCCCTGCCTTAAAACTGATGTTTGCTGACTGGCTAAAGAGCCCTCTTTGACCTAGAGTCACATTCCCAAAATCTCTCAGGGCAACACACAGTTATCTTTTTAGTAGAGTCTAGGAGGTTTACATTGCTGTAAGAGACCCTTGTAGGAGTTAGTTGGTTGGTTTTCTCTCTCTATCATCCCTCTCTTCCTTCAAAAGAGAGTAAAATTTATAACATATATTTTTGTGGTCACTTAGTAATAATATTCCCTCTTTGAGATCTGATAATAGGAAAAGTGTTAGCAGTGTACCAGGCGCCTCATAGAAAGTGTGTTTTGTGAATTTTACAAAGGTTCTCATAGCTTGTGTAAGGTAAAGTGGATTTTCACTTATTACACTATGGTATAATAAGATATATTAAGGAGTTTTTGCTGTAGTGAAATTATTGTTGATAAATCTTTTGTTCATTTTTTGTGTGTTCTTGTTTTGTGTATTTTTTGTGTTCTTTGTTTTTGGATTTTTTGTTTGCTCTTTTGTATGCAATCTCTTAATTTTGCACAATTTTTATATTGGTATATTATCATTTACTATATTTAGTTAGCATTTTACATATTTTAGATACTCTAACATTACATACTTAAAGTGACTTTCATTTGTTAAGATCATCTTTTCAAATCTTGAGTAATTCTTAATAGTTTAAATTTTGCTTAATAAATGTAATTTCTTGATAAATTAAAGTTTTGTGAGTTAATTTTGTTTAAGAATTAATTAAATCTTGTGTTGTTTTCAAGTAATGGTAAATTTTTCAGACTGTGAATTCTAATTATAAATTTCAAAGTTAAAAATAAATTTCTGTATTTAAAGTTCTTAAACACAGTGTTTCATTTGTTGACCACCAATGAGAGGGATTAATTATGTGTGCATAAGGCAACATGATAAACATATTTTGTTCAGTATAGTTTTGCTGAAGTGAATTAAGAGCAGGGAAACAATTATAGTTGTTTGATAGAGTGATGCCATTTTTCTCTAGTATATTTCTTGTTTAATTCCCAATACTTCACACATACCCTGATAAACTTAGTATTATTTTTCAAGTGATAATTAAGTTTTAAGGAATCGCTGTTAACTTTAAAGTGCTCAGTCATAATTTTATTGCTAAGAGAGTTCAGGTATCTGGCTGAAGTGAGGTAAATTTTTGGATTTTGTTACTAGTTGAGTAATAACCAGGTACTTGTACACATCTTGACATTATATATAATTATATATATATATATATATACATATATATATATATATATATATATATATATATATATATATATATATATATATATATATATATATATATATATATATATATATATATATATATATATATATATATTATATATATATATATACATATATATATATATATATATATATATATATATATATATATATATATATATATATATATATATATATATATATATATATATATATATATATATATATATATATATATATATATATATATATATATATATATATATATATATATATATATATATATATATATATATATATATATATATATATATATATATATATATATATATATATATATATATATATATATATATATATATTATATATATATATATATATATATATATATATATATATATATATATATATATATATATACATACATATATATATATATTATACATATATATATATATATATATATATATATATATATATATATATATATATATATATATATATATATATATATATATATATATATATATATATATATATATATATATATATATATATATATATATATATATATATATATATATATATATATATATATATATATATATATATATATATATATATATATATATATATATATATATATATATATATATACATATATATATATATATATATATGTATATATATATATATATATATATATATATATATATATATATATATATATATATATATATATATATATATATATATATATATATATATATATATATATATATATATATATATATATATATATGATATATATATATATATATTATATATATATATATATATATATATATATATATATATATATATATATATATATATATATATATATATATATATATATATATATATATGTATATATATATATATATATATATATATATATATATATATATATATATATATATATATATATATATATATATATATATATATATATATATATATATATATATATATATATATATATATATATATATATATATATATATATATATATATATATATATATATATATATATATATATATATATATATATATATATATATATATATATATATATATATATATATATATATATCAGCCTTAAGAATAGGTGGTCCTAAGGTCCCTTTTTCCTTCCTACCTGTCTCATGGCGAATGTTTTGAATACAAGAACGTGGACACCTGGGGTGATTGTTGTTGACCTAGGCCGGTCCGAGAACTTCAGAGAGAACCAAGCTTTCGGAGAGATAACACGTCCAGTTGGACCTCTTCCCCCTTTCTTTGTCTATTATTCTATTAGTGAAGTGAAGAAACAATTGCAAGAACTCCACGTCAGTGGTTGATCGCTAGCGTTAGATCCTAAAATTAAAGTCGCTTTTTGTTCAAAACTTAGCCCATTCTTTATCCTTTGTTTTCTGTATTTCAAATTTCCTTTGTTCCCCCTTCAATACCACTTGATTATATGTGTTCACAGAAGTCTAGATTAAGTCAAATTATTTTATTGTTAGCTTCAACCCCATTATTCCAGTAAAATACCTAGGATTTAGAATTGTGCATAAATCAGGTTAAATCTACGATGCTTTTACGCCTCGTCCGAATGTTTGGGAGAACGCGTTGCGTTTAAATCAAATTCATCTCAAATATTCTTTGTTGAGTTAATAACCCTTAACTGGCGACCTTTGGCTAATTAACGTCTGTCTTTGAGGTTAACACGGCTTCAAGTGACGGAGTTCGTATAATCTTGGTTTTGCAGGGCCGTAAAATTCGTCATTAGATAATACATGATCAACCAAGACTCCTCACAAGTAACATTGGCGACCTTGCGTAGAATCTAAAGTACATTTAGAAAAAAAGAATCTGGAGAAAAGGAAATTAAAATTACATTAATTCAAAAAATAAAAAGTCAGATATCGAACTCCATTTCATTCTTCCAAACAAAGGAACGAGGAGCATAATAATAAGCAGTAAAAGAGAATAGTTGGTAACAAGTGTAGCGAAAATTAGCGTAGGAAAAGTTGCGTCGAGCAGAGAGTCATAATTTATAACGTCTAAGACAAGGACATTACGATGTTCGGACCGTGAGTCAAGTCGTTCAAGTAGCGAATTCAAAGGCGAATCGGGCCCAGTTCATATACACAAAGTAATTTAGAAATCGCGTCGACGAATTCCGATCGTTATTGTTTGCATATAAGCGGGGAATCATTCCAAAACCGTGTGTCGGTGAAGTGGCGAACGAGCGGAAGTAGCGTATTGTGTCGCCAAATACATTTCAGTAAGTAAATTTGGTCGTTCCAAATCACGTAAATCTATTCCATTGTTTGCCGAGATGTTTTCACCGCGAGAGAAACGATAACAAAAGACACAAAGTTGTTTGGTAATTGGTTTTTCCATCCAAGTAGCATTAAAAAGCGCGCTATGCATGATTGGTATATTTAAGTAAAATCTGGATACCTGCATTTGTTTTAGTTGTTGAATTTGTGCTAAAAAGAAAATACCACTTGCGGTTGTTTGAAAATTGTTCGAACTGTTTGTGAGAGCGGCCCATTTTTAGGGTTTCAGCCGAAGGCCGAGGTTGTTTTGAAATTTAGGCCTAACGGGACCTTGGCACTTCCATCTCAAAAGACATGTATTATTGTGACCTCTGCCCGAGCCACTCTGGGGGCATTCTTTCCCTTCGTAGCGAACCCACCTACTTAATATCTTAGCTAGGAAAAACCCAAAAGATAATTTAGGCAAGGAAAGTTAGGCCTTAGTTGGGAGTAATAACAAGTTCCTATACGAATACCTACCTATAAAAATCATATAAAGAAAATTTAAAATTTTACGATAAACTTTTGTAGCGTGGCTCGGGAAAATTGAGATAATAAAGTAATCCCTAAGGAAGCCAGAACCCAGCGCATCTATATCATTTTATTAAGATCCATGCCATTGTGCATGTATAAAATCTTTGTTTACATGTTCTCAAGCAACAAGAAATTACGCTGATTGAAAATCTCTCTCTCTCTCTCTCTCTCTCTCTCTCTCTCTCTCTCTCTCTCTCTCTCTCTCGTCATTCAAGTAAGCGTTCTAACCTAAGTGTATGACCCTCTTCAAGAAAAGGCAGCCGACACTAGGCTAATTAATTCAGATACTTTAACCAAATAAAAAGAAACACCTCTGTCCCACAATAGATGAGGACAAGTTAGGTAATTACAATACAGTGATAAACTGTCGGTCACGAGTGAGGCCTGCTATCCAGACCAAAAAGTAAACAGTAGTTTTCACCCTCTGAAAAAAAGAAGGGGCCAGTACTGGGACCAGCCACTCACGAGGATCTTTAAGAAAAAAAAAAAAAAAACCCAAATTCACTTTATTCCACAGTGCCAATAATTTGCATCACTCATCACTTGAATAGCTGCCTCTCTCTCTCTCTCTCTCTCTTTTTTACCTTCCCTTTCTCTCTCATTCGATTGTTTGCACTCTGCAGGGTGTAGAGTGCCTTTCCTCCCCATATAGCCTAGTTGGACTCCAGTAGAGGTCCCTAGGAACACATTGGCACCATAAGTGCCACCAAGCAAATCCAGAAAAATAAATAAAACAAACCAAGGAACACAGAAGAGGTTCTTCTGGAACTAACCTGCCAGTGCCTAGGGATACTGATTGCCACCAGTGTGTTTCTGTACACGGCATACACCAAACTACAGTGCCGCAACTTTTGAAAGGAGTGCCACTTCATTGAAGAGACACTTCCTCGCTGCTAAGTACGCCCACTCGACCCGAGTTGAACAGCCTTTCCCACCAGAACCATGGCAGCGAGCATTATAAAACTTTCCTGGGGCTGAGGCGGCGGCGGGTCTCACCCGGCTTCGGAACTTACCTGGGTTTAAGGAGCAAGTGGACGACTTGGCCAAGCGGGAGAAAGGAAGAAAAAAGACTCGAGCAGAGGAAGTATGAAGAAAGAACGAAAGGGTGTATGAAGCCGAGCAAAGGCAATATGAAGAGGAAGAGAAGAAAGAGGAGCAGCATGGAGTTAGCCTGCAAGGAAGCTGAGTTAGCCCTAAGGAGAGGGCTCGAGCTTGAAGGCGAAAATGAAGATGCCGAAGCTATGGCTAGTAAACCTCAGTCCTACACCTGCTGCATCAAGCGCTCAATTTCGAGCATCAATTCTCTAGTCCCCCAAGTGGACTGAGGACGAGCCAGAAGCATGGCTGGAGGTCGAGGCTCTTTTCGATAACTACAGCACCACGAGGAGAGCGGAGAGCCTTAATACTAGCCAAGCATATGGAGGAAAAGCCAAGGCAGCGCTTACGCTCACTGGAGAAAGAGCCAGAGAGGCAACATGGCGGAAGTTCGTGATCATTACAAAGGCCTACGAAATAACCCCAGAAAAATGGAACAACGGTTCGGTCTTGCCAAAGTCGGCTGGTCTTGAATGAATGGGCATGTCAGCCCAGTCCGAATGCGCTGGTTCGACTCCTTGGCCTGCCCGCGGCACGGTTGAGGATCTCTTCAATCGGACCATGCTAGAAGACCTTTTCAATGTGTGCCAGGGCCCTTGCGGTATATCTTAACGATAAACAGCCCTCCACTTATGGAAGCTTATGCGTATGGCTGATTGGTAAACCTTCAATCGATCGCATAGCACCTCTCAGAAGCGAATCATCCCTCCGGCCTACCTCTCGAACTCCACTGCGCCCGAAGAATGGACTGCCTAGCAAGACCCTGTGCAACTGTGCAGAGGGGGCCACGCTGAAGCTGGTGCGATAAACTTCGGCACTAATAAGCAGCCTAACCCTACCAGCAGAACTCCGCTCGTTTCATCCGCTCTGCCCTCTCCTCAACAGTTACTGCAGGCCGCCGAGCCCATCCAAAAAGGCCGTGCAAATCCTGTGGGGCTACTAGCCCTCCTCACAATGCTGGATCTCGGCCTGTCACATCATATCCCCACCACCAAATTGTCAACCTAATCAGCACCATTTTTTCTGCTGGTCGCACCGGATCCTTTGCGAGAGACTGAAGCAGTTCCTCTCGGTGCTCAAACATAACTACCGTGACCCTTCCGGTCACAGTAGACACTGCGGCGGGTATTAGCCTGATCACTGGTGGTGCCAAGTGGTGCCATGGTTGGCGAAGAAGCCGATTAGAAATGAAGTGGATAGAGAACCACACCATCACCGTTCCTACTGTCCAACCAGGTTACTTGACACCTTGGGGCACGATACCGCCTCGGCATGGTAGGTGGGTCGGCCCGGAGTAGCCTTCTTGTTGGGTCAGGATCTTCTCTCGCGGAAGCCCGTCCTGCGCCACTCCACCAACCACGTTACCTCCTCCACGGAGACCCATCTAAAACTCTCAAAATGACAAACCTCCACCTTCCATGCCTCAAAGTGGTCCTTGGAAGGAGCCCTTAACCTATTTCCAGGCCTAGCCCTCTCCAATCGCGAGAAGGAGCTGGCCCACCAAGAAAGTCCTCCCCCTCCCTTCAGGAGGAGCAGTACAGCTGCAGGGCGTGCAAGCGGGCAGACCCTCCACAGAATTGGGAGGGCTGCCCAGCAAGCTGCGCCCAGCGGTTGCCACGAACAAAACTCACCCGAGAGACTCGATCTCCGCTGGGGCAGGAATCTCTGCGCGGCCAAACTTCTTCTGTCGTCCGAGAAATTATTGCCTCCGGACCCCTTGTCCGGCATGCTGACCCTCAACTGCTGCCAGTGCCACTTGCGAGCACTGAGCAGTGCCGAACTCCGACCGTCCCGGACGTTGGGCTACCAATGGAAGGCCCTATGCCGGGTCTAAATCATGGCCGAATCCTCCTCCGGAGATTTAGGATTCCCCATGCAGTTGATCATCGCGACTGAAGCCTCTGGCACCCGAAACTTCTTTGCGATTCTTCTTTGCAGAGGTGAATCAGAGGATGAACCCCTGGAGGATCGAAATGGTACCCCTCAGCGGAAGACCAGGGCGGCATCCTCGGACGCAGAAGTCGAGATGTCTCGCTCGGTTGTCGCCAGCAGCCGGGTGGGTCCTCCCGCAGCTTTTGCAGTTGCCTGACCGGCCTTCGCTAGCCCTTTCTGGCCTGTCCCGAATTCGGTGCTCTCATCACCTGCTAGGCCAGCTACTGATAGGCCTTGGAGAGCGAAGAAGAAGAGAAGAGAGGCGGAAGAGCCCAGTAATTCTTGAAGCTATAAGCTCATCCTGGCACTAGTGCCCTCGACACAGTGCCTAACATCTAAGAGTGATCTGGCCCCTTGCCCAGAGAGGTATGAATGTGATCTCTTCCTTTTATTTAATACCTAGCCTGAAGCCACCTTAAAGTACAGTACATCAATTTAGTAGCCTTGTTCTTTCCACTTACCACCGAGCCGCAGTAATCATGTAAGTAGCCTAGCTAATTTCAGTAATCTTAAACTGTTGTGAAGCAGACCCGCGATGCTCAAGTGTGCATAGCCTAAGACCTCAGTGAGGCACCCATTTATCATATGAGGCAACCCTCATGAATTAACTAGTAAATTTTAATTGTATTAAACATAAACCATGTTGTAATTTAGTTAGAATATTAACTCTTATGTTGGTCTTTCTGATTGGGTTAGGATAGGTTAGAGCTAGGGGTATCATAGAATGTACCACTAGGCTAGGTCTAAAACACATGATTGTAGGAGGTAGCCTATAATAACCGTGAGCACCTTCTAATTGCTATTAGAATTGGGTTAAGTAGTGATTATAGCTCATATGTCCTATCTAGGGTTAGGTAGTTCTGTAGCTAGGTAGGCTAACCAGGACCTAATCTGCTCAGGGAAGGAGTAACCTACAGGAGAACTGAACAGCTTGTAGTATAGACCTTCCACGCCCGAAGGGTAGAGGCCCTGGGGAGCTTTCGATATTGCTGTTAGCCCTCGTAGCTTTTGATTGTAAAAATATCAGCCTGACTGAGACCGGAAAAGACATTGTCTATATAGGTGCGTCTTAGTTCAAACCTTAAATCACGGAGAGCGGGATAGGTAAGTTAGTAGCACACCCTATGAAATTTCCCTATCAGCCTTAAGAATAGGTGGTCCTAAGGTCCCTTTTCCTTCCTACCTGTCTCATGGCGAATGTTTTGAATACAGAACACGTGGACACCTGGGGTGATTGTTGTTGACCTAGGCCGGTCGAGAACTTCTGAAGACCAAGCTTTGGAATGCTGCGTCCAGTTGGACCTCTTTCCCCTTTCTTTTGTCTATTATTCTATTAGTGAAGTGAAGAAACAATTGCAAGAACTCCCACGTCCCGGTCGTTGATGCGCACAACGTTAAGTCCTAAGGTAAAATTAAGCTTTTTGTTCAAAACTTAGCCCATTCTTTTTATCCTTTGTTTTCTGTATTTCAAATTTCCTTTGTTCCACGTAATACCATACGGTATATGTGTTCACGAAGTCTAAGATTAAGTCAAATTATTTTATTGTTAGCTTCCTTACATTATTCCAGTAAAATACCTAGGATTTAGGGTAAGCAAAAATCGGTTAAATCGATGCTTACTTTTGTATGTTTCGTCCGAATGTTTGGGAGAACCGTTGCGTTTAAAAATCAAATTCATCTCAAATATTGTTTGTTGAGTTAATAACCCTTATGACCACTGATATATATATATATATATATATATATTTATATATATATATATATATATATATATATATATATATATATATATTATATATATATATATATATATATATATATATATATATTATATATATATATATATATATTATATATATATATATATATATATATATATATATATATATATATATATATATATATATATATATATATTATAAATATATATATATATATATATATATATATATATATATATATATATATATATATATATATATATATATATATATATATATATATATATATATATATGTATATATATATATATATATATATATATATATATATATATATATATATATATATATATATATATTATATATATATATATATATATATATATATATATATGACTCTTTATCACATCACCGTGATTCGTATACAATCAGTAAGCTACAAACGTCCTTTAATATCCAATTTGCCATACTCGAAATAATATATTTTCATATATCTTACCCAAGGGAATTTTTAGTTGATAATAAGTCTGTCGTCCCGTGGTCGAACCAGCAAAGGACAAGAACTCAGGACTACAGTGGACACATTTAACCCACGCGCCAGCAAGTGAGGTATAAGTGGATATCGATCTCCATATACAAATCGCCCATCGAACTAAGGTGTTTGTATTTAGAGACGATATCCACCCACCTCTGCCATGCTAACCGTAGGAGGCTTGTCGCATGTATATATATATATATATATATATATATATATATATATATATATATATATATATATATATATATATATATATATATATATATATATATATATATATATATATATATATATATATATATATATATATATATATATATATATATATATATATATATATATATATATATATATATATATTATATATATATATATATATATATATATATATATATATATATATATATATATATTCAGTAAGTTATAAATGTCTCATCAATTACCTGAAATAATAGAGCTTCATAATGAAGGGTTTTTTGTTGATAAACAAATAAATTAGGGTCAATAGCAGTGATTAAGAACTTGTGACTACAGCGTCCGCTGTAGTCCTGAGTTCTGTCCTTCGCTGCTTTTGGAGCCCACGGGACGACGAACTTATTTTCAACTAAAATTCCCTTCAGCATATATGAAAATATATTATTTCCGGGAGGGTAGAGCGAATTGAGACAAAGGACTTTAGGAGCCATTGATTATATATATATATATATATATATATATATATATATATATATATATATATATATATATATATATATTTATATATATATATATATATATATATATATATATATATATATATATATATATATATATATATATATATATATATATACATATATATATAGTTGTCTAACAACAGATTTTAATTATGTTTTTTACTTTAATTTATAAACATTTGAATTTAAAACTTATTTCATAAATCGACTATCCTCCAAGCCTCCCACATGACACACACACAATAAGTTTTAAATTCAAAAGTGTTATAAAGTAGAAGTAAAGAAAACATAATTTAAAATCCGTTGTAAAGACGGGGCAAGCAAAGTGTTGGAAAAGAAGGGCCCTGACATCCAAGAAGCATGACAGTGTGCCAAAAAACTGTGACGACTGGCACAGTATGTGAAGCTGACAATATTAGGGAAGTATTTTGCTCGAGGAGTTCATCCATGATGTGGTCTGATTATTTTCTCTGGACCCAAACGGAGAGAGAGGAGAGAGAGAGAGAGACTGAGAGAGAAGAGAGAGAACTGAGAGAGAGAGAGAGAGAGTTATGCTACAGACAAGGCAGACACAAGTCTCTGCCCTTCTGGTCTGTCTGTCTCTGTCTCTGCTCCTCTCTGTCTTTTCTGTTTACTGGAACCCTGATTAATTTTTGTAATAACTCTATTCTTTTTCAGCATCAATCAAATATCTAGATATTATTTTTGTTATTTACTATATATATTACATTTTTTCTTTACGGAGTCGACTGCAAATTTCTTCTCCAAATACAGTATATTATAAGTATTCTATTGATACACACATACACACACACACACACACACACACACACACACACACACACACACATATGTTACATATATATATATATATATATATATATATATATATATATATATATATATATATATATATACATGGTACCTAGCATGCTGGCTGCATACATACATATTTCGGTCTCAAAGGACGGTCTTGTCTGTCTAATATAAAGAAATAATTAATATACTGATGCTCTCCTGGTCCTGCATGCTCTAGATGCAAATGTTTCATTTAATTTCCATGCGCTCATTTCCAATCCGTAATCCATTTTTAAATAAACCGTTACATGCCGATATTCCGGTGTTCATTTCCGGTCTTTGTCTCCCGCAAAAATAAGAAAATATTTGTATCTAATATCGTCTAGTATAAAACATTTTATCCTTTACCTGAAAAACTGAAAGTCAAATATGAAGCCGCGAGATATATTTTATTACGTTATAGGCTGAAAGAGCGATTCATTTCTTTTGTAATAAATATCTTCCAGAGGGTGGAACTACTGTATAGGCACCAGATGTAGCAATGCCACCTAGATTTACTTTTGAGTATTTTATTACAAACCAAACAATACTTTTGAATATCAATCATATTTTTAGCACAATTTCATAATATCATTTTAATAAACGACATAAAGACAAAGTTCATTCTAAAATCAAAGAATTTTATTACTTAATATTACCATTAGACAGAATTTCTGGCTACAGAGATAGACAAACTAGTAAACGAAAATTACAGTTTAGACAATATTATGAAGAAACGAAGAAAGTCTGTTTATTGCAGAAAACAGCTTTACTGATAAGACACAGTTGCTGGAATGTGGTCTTTTAGATATTCCTGGCGTGGCCGGAAAATTGCCTGTGGGAAAATTTCCATTGGCAATATTCCTTGTCGGAAAATTGCTCATGGGTAAATTGCCATTGTGGGACAACTGCCGTGAAGAAAACTGCCAGGCGGAAAACTGCCATTTAATAAGTACAGTTTATAAAGAAAAAAAGGTTTGCAAGGAAAAACACATTACTATCAAAACTTTATTTGGATTTATTTAAAAGTATCCGTTTACTACTTAAATAAAATTATAAAATAATAATTATTATTATTTTATAATAATAATTAAAAAGCATTGCAATTAAATCTTTACTTAAATTTATTGAAAAACTTTACTTGGAAAGTTTGACACCTAAAAAATATGCATATTACATACGATGCCCCTTAAATACATTTTATTATTACTGTCATATTTTGAAATGAAGATTGAAAGGAAAAACCCTTACTCTCAATTGGCCGTTTACTTTTAAACTATCATCTTTCAAATTAGCAAGCATGTATTTAAGCTATGAACTACAAGGAGAAAACTGCTGGGCAGAAAATTGCCCATTTACATTTAAACTGTCATCTTGCAATTAGCAAACAAGTCTTTTAAATTTTCCAAAAGAAGAAAGTCTTTCAGTATCAATTATATCAACAATCAGTATTCCTGTAGCTTCTTTTGAATTTGCTGTTTTTAAATCTTCTTAGCCCACTATGGTGTCTGTGATATAAAGTGAGAGAGGAGAAGATTTTCTGGTCGATGATTTGCAATATATATACCATCTGAATGCCAAGAATAAAAGTAATACTGTGCTATATTGGGAGTGCAAAGAAAGAAAATGTAAAAGTTGCAGAGCTAGAGTACACACGAACTCACAGAGCGGTAATTTTGACATTTTTCAACCATATACCCTCATCAAGCAAAGATCAAGTTGAAACTAAACAAGTTCAAAGAGATCTAAAAGATGAAATGGCTTCTTCTCAACAATCAAGTCACCTCTTAGTGTCTGAATTTCCCACAGGTCTTAATGAATGTGTACTTTCTCAATTACCAAATCTACGTCACGTGAGTCGAAATATTAGGAATTGGAGACAAAGATAGTATAATTTCCCACCTGTTCCATCCAGTACAAGCAGCTATGATATTCTATTGCAATTACAAAATCATTCTTCTGGAGCCCGATTTCTTCAATATAACTTTGGAATAAGTGATGGAGACAGGATATTGATCTTTGTTTCGAATGAACGGGCTGAAGGATCTTAAGCAGTACAAAAATGGTCAGTCGATGGTATATTCAAGATTGCTCCTGGAAACTTATTACCAAATTCTCACAGTTCAGGTTCAGCTCGAAAATATAACAGTTCCTCGAGTTGTTGTCTTTATGCCAAACAAAACAGAGGCTACTTACATTACTGTTTACAACAAAATCAAGGAACTTGTTGGTGATATTCCTGGGCAGGTAACAGGTGACTTTATAAAAGCCTCTTTAAAGGTAGAAAAACATGTCTTTCCTAATGCTAATTATAATGGTTGTTTTTTTTTTTCACTCTGGTCAAGCACTGTACAAGAAAATGATTAACATAGGAGCAAGACACTAACATCATAACATCATAATGATAAAGAGTTTGATTATAAAATGCGACATTTCTCAGCGCTCGCGTTTGTGCCGTCACAAGATGTCATATCTGCTTTTGAAGAACTCTCTGATGACGAAGACATCTTGCCTGAATGTTTATCATACTTTGAATATACGTATATCGGAAATGAAAGAGGAACTCAACACAACAGGAGAGGAAATGTACCACTTTTCCCGGTTGAAATTTGGAATGTTTTTTCCCGTTTTGAGAACGCACTGCCTCGTACTAATAATAGTGTTGAGGCCTTTCACAATTCCTTGAATAACTCTGTCAGCAAGTCACCTTAATATACGGAAATTAATCAATGTTCTGAAAAGTGAAGAAGGTTTGGCTGTTGCAAAAAGAATCCAACTAGAAACAGGTGATACACTTCCTATGCACAAAAAATACAGACCTACATGTTCGATTGGCAACCGCATTTCAAATTATGACAGTAATGATTTTTAATTCAAATAGTTGTTATAAATTGTATATAAGTAGTAAATGGATATTTATAAATAAATTCACAAAGTTTTGACAGCAATGGTTTTTACTTGCAATCCTTTTTTTTTTTTTTTTGTAAATTGTACTTATTAAATGGCAGTTTTCTCCATGGCAATTGTCCCATAATGACAATTTACCCACGGGAAATATTTCCAATGGCAATTTTTCCACTGGCAGGTTTCCTAGCACCATTCCTGGGACCTCTGCTTGTAAAGTCATTTCTTTAGTGTATTTTCTTATTTGATGCTCTTTGTAATTCAGACGAAAATAAAAACCCCTTCCGTATACTCAGAAAGGATAGATTACCAAATTCACGTGAATATTATTCAGTCTTATCTCAAAGTTATGTATCATAATAAGAGAAATAGTTTCAATACAAAAGGCAGCAGGCAATGGGAACAACAGTTCTTGAATATTTTCTCCTATTAGCTGATTTTTCTTTCGTGTTTCTTTTGTTTATTTTCTTTTCTCGGTTATTAAAATTTCTCTAGGTTGAGTTTGCGTTCTATTCGTTCATTTTGAATGTCACCAACCACTACTACTACTACTAAAAATGATAAAAATTCCTTGCATACTTAAAGGAGGACGAAAAGTAAACTGAAATAAGATTTAAATCTTCATTAATTATTTCGTGCTTCATATCGTTATTTAGTTTTATGTGGGTGGCTACCCACGGACACTTACTCTGTCTTCATGTCATTCACATCCTTCGAAGCAATTCTTTTAAAACCTTTAGTCGCCTGACCTACGAAAGCAAAGAACTCTTAATGAGTCTGAACATTGGTTTAAACATACCTGCACTTGGTTGCGTAATGGTAATAAGAAAATTAATCGTTATTAAAACTACGTTTGATGTGATATTAATATTGATGTTGTCTTATAATAACGATAATGACGCTGTCGCAGTCGAACTGAAGACTGTTTTACTATAAAGTGCCGAAGTCTACCATAGCGCAAATGATGTAAAAAATAATTGCGATGTAAACACATACATATGAGTAATGTTATATTTATATATATGGACATAAACTAAAACAATCTTTTTATGTGCCTATTTCCCTTTCAGAAAGTGTCTGCCTGTCCGTCTGTCTGTCTCTATGTCTTTCTGTCCTCTCTCGGCCTCTCTCTTCCTGTGCCTATCTGTCCATCTGTCTGTCTGTTTGTCTGAGAAAAGAATTATTCACCCGTCTTGACGAGCATCTACAAATTCCACCACTACTGCGGTAGACGCTTAGTCCCATTGGATATAAATTTAATCAACTTGAAATTCTTCCTTTTCCCGAGAGAGAGAGAAAGAGAGACATTTTTATTCCTTCTCTTTACTTAAAAATAGACATGCATATACACTCGGTAATACCCAATGAGAGAGAGAGAGAGAGAGAGAGAGAGAGAGAGAGAGAGAGAGAGAGAGTTGTTTATTTTTTCCCTTTACTTAAAAATAAACATGCTTATACACTCGACCATACCCATAAAAGAGAGAGAGAGAGAGAGAGAGAGAGAGAGAGAGAGAGAGAGAGAGAGGAGAGAGAGAGCATTATTCAATTTTGTTGGGTTCCTTCCCCATTCATTGCAAATTTCTATCACTGTTGTGGAGAGCAGATTACAGATCTTGGTGAATCAACTTTGTGAATAGAAAATGGGAGTGAATTGCAGGGCCAATATAACAGTTTATAGATGTAAACAACTGGCGTTACACCGCCAGGGTTTCCTAATGACTTGGGGAGATGGAAATGAAAATCAGTATAACCTCAAGATTATATATAAGAATGCATAGAGAAGGACAATAAAGATAAAATGCAATGTAAACATTGATACATAAGAGCCCATTTGTTCATATATTGTCTAAAAAGCATAAATATACACATGGCACATACATATTAGCGTATTAAAAGTATACTTTAACTAATCTTTCCCATAAGTTACTCATTTACTCTTTCTTTTCATATCTGAGTGAGTGTGTTTACTTATTTTCAGTTTTTATTTAATACTTGTTATTAATACGCCTTTGTTTTTTCTCTATTTTTTGTCCTCTTAACTCTTTGGGAGCTCGCTTAAAAAGTTGATCTTTTTTATTTCTGTTATATAGATACGTGCTTACCGGGAATAATAATAACAATCATAATAATGAAAATGATAAATATTAGGGATATTTAAAACCTTTCACAGAGAGAAATGAAAAAAGAATATTAAAATAAAAAAAAAAATATGAAAGTAACATATGTACATTATCTAACCAATTTTTCCTTTCGCTCGATATTAAACCAGCGTGGCGCGGAAAGCAATTTATCACGTGTGTTGAGAGCTGCATCGACAAACAATGTTTATTTGTAATTCATTTATGCAACCATGAAGTTTTTTCATCTTGAACATTTCACTGGTTCAAGGGGGAGATTCAAGACAAGGTTAATGACTGTTAGTCTGTAATTTTGTTTCTTTGTTTGATTTTTATTTAAATATTCCGCCATGACATTCAGCCGATATCCTCTTTCGTCTTTTATTTATATTTACTGAACATTACAATCTACGTAAAATATAATGTACAATTAACAGAACGTAAAGCCCTATCTTCTAGGATCAAAGAGGAACAGTTATTTCCCATGGGAGACATGGCCATTATCTTTAACAGGAATGATTATAACGAAGGTGCTGATGACAATGATGGGGCGATAATTATGTGATTATGGTAAAAGACCATAATGAGGATGAAAATGCTGATAATGAAAAAACTAAAGGTATAATAAAGCTTAGGAGAGAGAGAGAGAGAGAGAGAGAGAGAGAGAGAGAGAGAGAGAGAGAGATTTCGGTATGGCTGAGTTAATTTGCTTATGGAATATTTCGTGAGAAAGTTGATAACGAAAGCTACATAAGAGCTGATAACTATTCTTAAGGTATGGCCAAATTTGTTTTACGTTTTGCTTATCAGATAAATCTTTTGTAAATCATTTTATCTTGTAGTATAAAACAATGCTTCAGTGCTAGAAGAATGACGTAGCTAAGTTCGAAATTATGCGAAAATAGACAAAATTATGACATTTCTTTGCGAAATATTTGTTGAAAAAGAAAGTTCTCTTCATTGGTAGTAAGCTTAGGTAGAAAGACAAAAAGAAAATCCTTAAGATAAATGAGTAGAAACGGCTAATTATTAACAAATAAGATGAATTCTGGAATTAAGAGAGGATTCTTCAACATCATTTATACCGTGGGATGTGACGGTGGAAGGCACAGTGTTTTGGAAGCAGTGCCCATAGATTTCCCCGGGTTTCAGCATGAAGAACCTGTGGAGGTTCCCTCAGGTAAACCATAGTTTGTTGAAACTGGGCTTTTGTGCCTCTGTGAGGGCTCATCGGCTGAATCGAAGACCCATGTCTTCCTTCGGAATCCGGAGACGATTTCCTCCATGATTCAATTTTCTTTAGTTTACACTGAAAGACACAAGACGCAGCTTCTATTCTCTACAGGCTTTAAAAGACACGGAATTCATTCAACCAACAATTTTTATGCCATTTTTTGTCTTTGGCTCCGGCGAATAATAGATGGCTCCAATTTCAAACATTTGTTTCCAGTCAGGCGAGGGGATCCTATGCTTTTGAGTAATGGCAGGCAGCAGGATCTGAGTCATGTGGCTTATCCCAAAATTACACCAAACTGAATTCATGAACAGAGGCACTCTACTTCAACTTCGTGTTTGTTTGTTTGCTCTAGACCGTAACTGAGATTCTGTATAATCTCTCGCTCTCTCTCTATCTCTTTCTCTGTGCGAGTGAAACCACTCATTCGCAAACTAATGCGTTATCACGTATAAAAAAGCGAAGAACAAACACACAAAAAATTTGAAGAGAAAATAAAACTTCACTATGGCTAAGTTCTGTCTTTTACCCATCTCTCCAAAGCCCGGGTAGAACCAGTTTTTGAATTAAATACAAATTAACTTCACTGGAAAAAAGTTTCGCGGGAAATAGAAAATCTACCACATTGAAGTCTGCAGATTTGTTCCCACCCCAAGTCATGTAGAGTGTGGTCAGTGAATGATAACCAAGATACCAAGATGCTGTTATTACCATTACTGAAAGATAAAGTGTAATTTCGTAATATTCTGAAATTGTGTATGCTATATTGTCTTTAGATATGTGCTTACCTGGAATAATAATAACAATCATAATAATGAAAATAATAAATTTTGTTCTAATTTTAATCCAAGATAATTTTTATGGGTACGCATCAAACAAGGTCTTAGTTTCTTTCTCCATGATTTCAAACAATAATGTTGACAAGCAGATTACCATTAAGTAAAAATTGTATTTTAAATTATATATACTCCTTTTAGTTCATAAATAAGAAATACGATTTGCTTAAAATGTTTCTTCACGAGCAAATTAAACTACTAAATTTGAAGTTCGACCGGTTGAACTCCTTGTGTTCATTATCAAAAAGCTTATTTCATCCCACTCGCTCTCATTTTTCACTCGTCTCTTCGGCTAAATTGCTTTCTTATTTAACTTGCTATGCTGATTTTTAACATATTTTGCTTAACTATTACAGACTTCTGCTACTCTTTAAGTTTAGATATTTGGTGCGTTTCGTTGGTAAGACTTTCAAGGCAATTTTTTTTTTTTACATATTTATTACTTAACACCCCTATACTTCCATGCACACAAACATACACACATATAGATAAATCGACAAAACCAGGAAGAAAGAAAAGAAACAATAGACTGCCATTGACGCTCGTCTTGTTGGTTACTCTAATCCAGAGTTTCCCAAACTTTTTCAGGCTGGCGCCCCCTTGGCTTCCAGATGGACTCCTAGAAAAATATCATGAAATAATCAATCTAAAATCATTTTTACTTTTGCTCAGGGAGCCCGAAGCAACTTTTATTTTACCATCTTGAAAACAATGATATTAAACGCCTGCTATTTCAAACAATTTTCTCGAATAAAAATGCCATCGTTACTGTTAATGGGATGGATTATTAAGAAAAAACATAATCGTTCAACATTCTGCTCACCTTGCATTGTTCGGTAATTCCAAGTCTGTCGTATTTTTTCTGAAATAGGCGCTCATATTAAACTCGATGCCACACCATCCCACCTTTGCATGCCTTTATTCTTTCATTTATTTAGTATTTGCTCGTTATCCAATTCTCAGTGTTTTCATTCTTATACAGGTAGACTTTGCTTTGAAAAATTATGTTATTGTTTCTTCTGAATATTTGTTCTATTTTAATAATAATAATAATAATAATAATAATAATAATAATAATAATAATAATAATTTAGTTGTATCTGCTATTATTCGATATCGATAATTTATAACGTTATAGCATTGATTATCATCAGAGCAATATATAACTTATTCAAAACTTCTTTAAATGATATCTTACACAAGGTGTTTTGTTAGTCCAGACAATAACAAAAGCTATTAAAGGCAACTATTAGCATGAAAGGGTTTTAGTAGCGATAGCGAGCAAAGGATTTATCGACAAGTGGAGGGTCATATATCCCACCCTAAATATATAGTTTCGCCCTCTACGTCTTGAAAACGATCCTGAAGACCAAAACTTTTGCTTCGTAATTTCTGAATCTATAAAATAAAAAATTTTCTAAATTCAATCAACCTCTGAGCTTAAAAATTGGTTAATAAAAACATATTATGTCAAAGCAATTAAAATCATTAATACATAAACCAGATTTCATTGAAACGTAAGTCTGAACTTGAAAAATAAAACGTAAAATTAGTTGAGAAAGGTAATTTACCTAAAAATATATATACCTGATAAAAATCAGAGAATAATAAGATCTTGAAAAATAGAACTTGGTCCTCTAATTACATTGTGAACTTGAAAAGGTATGTTTTCTATTTTTGAAAAAGTAATTTCAATCCTATGGTACCTGCCTACCGAAATTGGGGAATGGAAAAAACAATGATCAAATGAATATAAACCGAAAAAAACAATGACCTTCCGATATACCCGAAACCGAAAAAAACAATGACCTTCAAATGAACTTGTAACCTTAAAAATAGGCTGAGACATAGATATTTGTAAAGATGTTAATTCCTGCGGTATTTCTACCACGTTTTATCAGATAATAACAGTAATGCAATACTTTAAAACACATAAATGTTAATGAAAATAGTAACAAACTCCACAAATAATAACGTATAAAAAAACTTTAAAATAATATATGCGTCAGAACGAATAACGTTTTGATAGGAAATCATTACTGGTCTCAAGTTCAAAAAATAATTCCTCTCTTATATATTTCTTAGTTTCTCTAACGTACCTAGCCGATGGGATTAAATGGTAAATAATCCATGACCAAATACAAGAAAAATAGTGGGAAGGAAAATGAAAACAAACTTGGCGAAGGTTAAACCCCGAGGATGCGATAGCCCGGCATCTCAGAGGATGGAAGATTGATATCATTCTCCCTACATTCGTTATTCGATTGCTCTTCCTGTTATGACAATAGCCCGTCGGTTTTTGCCATGTACTTTCAGCTCAAATCAATATATTTTTGAAAGTATATTCCAGTTTTCTCGTCAATTCCACCAAACTACTGTTAATGCTCATTACAGTTTCTGATTATAAAACAGAACATAAATTCTTGCTTTAAATTTTACTTCATTTTCTAATTCCAGCTCTTTATATTCCCTCCGTTTGTACCAAACTTACTGATTTCAATTTCTAGTGAACTGTTTAGTTAGTTTTTACAGCAATATCTGGTACACTCTCATTTTTTTTTTTACATCCATTTAATATCAACATTTTGGCGGCAACTTCTCTAGTCAATTTCCCACATTAATTTATATATATATATATATATATATATATATATATATATATATATATATATATATATATATATACATATACATATATATAATATATATATATATAAAATAAATATATATATATATATAAACATACATATATATATACATACAATTTATTCATTTATAATTATAAATATATAATATATATAATGTATATGTATATATATATAATATAAATATATATATATATATATATATATATATATATATATTTATAATTAATAAATGATGAAGCAGAAATGTTGAAAACAATGAATAAAGTGGAAAAGAAGATTGAAAATAAAAACTTTAAACTGAAAGAGTTGAAATTTTCCCATAAAATACATATAATATGTACGTAGATATTTATAAATTATACATACATATACATAAATATATATATATATATATATATATATATATATGTGTGTGTGTGTGTGTGTAAATGTGTGTGTAATGTATAATTTATAAAACATACGTACATACATATGTCATTTATATTTTCAACTCAGTTTAAAATCGCCAAACGGAAAATAAATAAATAAATTTACAATGGTCAATCTCCTCTTGCTAAGAATACGTGTTTATCATTTATTCAGAGGCCAAAAATCGCTTGGAATTCTCGTTTTTGTTCCTGCTCTTTATCTGCTTTTCAAATGGTGACACTCGCCTTTCCTTTAACATAATAGAAAGAAAACAATAAAATAAAATAACGATTCTTCTCTTCGACAAGTTCATCAGATTTAATCCCAAAAACACTCAATAATCGACAAAAAATGGAAGTTCGTTGCAAAAAACACTCGATAACCATCAAGTGGGCAACTCAGAACACACATAACATACTCAGTGGCAGCCTCAAGTCATGTTGATTATTGGTTTAATTTTCTGTTTCATCGTCCTTGTTATACCCTCAAAACATATAAAGACAAATATATTTATTAGTAAAACATAAACACAAGAACCACAGAGGAGGAAAACTAGCTAATACATTGTTAAAATAATTTAACATTTAAAATTAAATGCTAAGACAAATTAACTAAATAAATGACAAGATGACACCTCCTCTCCTAAAAAATATATAAAAAAAAAAATATAAGTAAATAATATTTCAAATTCAAATTTAAATATAAAATATAACATAATCATATTATAATAAAAATAGTCAAACAACAGAAATATATATTTATATAAATCTGTAAAAAAATACAATTATAAAATTAGATATATATAAAAATATAAAATGATACGGGGTATAAAAGAATAAGGATGCATATTAATACCGGCATAACATAATAAAAGATTAACAAAATATCAATTAGCAATATCATACAATAAAATTCAAAATATTAGTGAATACCATAAAACCAACACCAAACCAATTATTCTCCCATTAACACATAATCAAGGCTGGATTGCTTTAAGCAAGATATTTCTCTAAAACATGCAACTTTATGGGTCTGTAAGGACTCTCACTTCTCGTCTCACATCCCCGGCCCCTTTGAAAGCAAAAGTATATTATCACCTCAAGAGTCATTTACATCACTGTAACACTCTAAATCACTCCCTGGATAAAAGCCCTTCATTTCAGCATTTCTTTAATGGACGACCCAGACTTTCAGCAGAGTTTTCCCCCTCCAAAATTTCTCAATTATTTACTAAAAATTATTGTCTTCAATTCTGTCCATGACCAAACACTAGAATAATTTTACCTATCTCTTCATTAAGTGCGAAACTTTCAGATTAACACTGTATCAACTGCATATTTAATCACCTAACAGTGTTTTACCATGTCCCTTTCGACCATCAACAACCAGCCTATGCTTCTTTCAGTAAATAAAAGTTATTCAACAATAATTTTGTGCATAACAACCTCCAGAAATAACACACCACCAACCTATCTTAAACATCTTTTGCATACAAAATTCAAACAGTACCATCTGTAATTCATTTTCACTCTAATATTAAACACAGACATAATTTTACAGTCCCAGATATTTATGGAATTTCTGTAAAAAAATTCAGATTAATACATATTCATTATCCTTATACACTATATATATAGAGAAGAATACAAACCTAACTACCTAAGAGAACAGCAGACACACCGCAATTAGAACCAAAAGATACTTACCTGGTGTAATTAGAGCCCTAAAATTATAGAGACAAGGCGTGAGAGAAACATCAGCCATTAATTATCTAAATTTCATCACGCATAAAACTGGCAATAAAAGAATGCGCGATATGCACCGCATCAGAAAGGACAACCAGTGCGTTCTGGATTCAACGGGTGGCCTGAAAGAAGCAAAACCCAAAACAGGAAAGATGAAACGTTGGATTTTGGATAAAAATCGTCTCAAGAAAGCAGGAGAGACAAGCTAACGAGGAGTAACAGAAATAAAAAATATATACCAAGAAATTAAGAAGAAAGGAGGAAGAAGAAGAAAAAGAGAGGAGATGATGAAGAAGAAGAAGAAGAAGAAGAAGAAGAAGAAGAAGAAGAAGAAGAAGAAGAAGAAGAAGAAGAAAAAGCTTGGATCTCTTAGGTCTCGCTCTTCTCCTCAGACTAAGTCGAAACAATAGACCAACGAGATGGTGCCAGTCTTTGCGTCTGTTTCTTTCCCACAATTTATATCATAATGATATCTGATAATCTCTCAAGATTTGGGCGGTGGAATTCTTCCGAAGACAAATCTATTCTAACGTAAAAATTTATGAAATTTTGAAATCAGTACCTTTAGTCTTTGGTGGACGTTTTATGATTTTTCTAATTTGTGATTTCTCCTACAAAAATTAATATATAATAAATAAATAAATCTATAAATAAAAACGCTGACATTTCTATATAAGACATATAATATGAAAGGTTTTATATAATTTATATTACGTCTGATTGTATATTCGAAATTTAACACACAAAAATCTGGTTTTAATGGAAATGATATATTTGGATTCGATAAAACCTAACTAGACATAAGTTATCTTCTTTCAAAATGATAAAAAATGGTTTATTTTCCAATATAAAGGGTTTTTTAGACTCTCTCTCTCTCTCTCTTCTCTCTCTCTTCTCTCTCTCTCTCTCTCTATTATAATTGCTACTGCTTTGACCAGTGGTTAAATAAAAACGAAATGGATGGTGATTCATTTCCCATGTTTACTCTCTCTCTCTCTCTCTATCTCTCTAAATATATCTATATATCTCTCTCTTTCCTGCGCCTATATTGTAACTGCCATTGGCTATATATATCTAGATTAGACAAAAACGAAACCATAGGATATATATATTCCTCACTGTATAATAGAATATATAAATATATTTGACTCATAAGATTTTGGGGTATTATATCCCATAATTTTTCTAGAACTCAGAGCAAATTTGGCCATTTAGCGGCTCATGTGGTAGAATTTAGCAAAATCTTATAATTTAATTGCTGCGATGCAATTTAATGAAACAGAAAGAAAAAACTGATGAAAAATGCAATTCGAAAAGTGGAATAAGTTCGTTGTAGAAACAATGTTAGAATTGCTTTATTACCTGATTCTTTAAAAACTTTGTTTGTCTTCCAGATAAATTTCCGGGTGTTATTTCAAGGCGGCTTGACTTTCTTTTTTCGAGTTTACTACACTGACAAAGAAAGCTTTCAGAGTCTGAAAAGTGTCCTTCAGTCATTGCTTCATTTTAGTCTTTCGTCAAGGTTCTCATTATTCTACTGATGGGAATCTTTTCTTAGGGATAGGAAAAGATTCATAAAAATCCTTTAAACATATCCCTTAAGGAATTAGCATCAGGCTGATGGTTTATTTTCCTTTATTCATAATTAGTAGGCACAGAAATAACTCTTTACCCTTTTAAGGAAAAAGGAAGATGTAATTTTTAAATTCTCTTATCGTACAGGCCAACGTACGGAAGACTAGGTTTGTGGAATGCGGTTTTTATCTAGGAAATGAAGCTGGTGAAAGCCAACGAGTCTTATCGGACTTGCCAGAACAATGCGATTGGCCCCAATTTAACTTAGACACTGAGTCTGAGATTAAGCTCACTTCTTCATCGAGAACAAAGCAATAAATACAAAAATCGTATGAATAAATAAACAAAATAATGGGTGAATAAATTTAAGCTAATCAGATATTCCAGACTAGTCTCTTTGGAAAATTGTGGAGATTTTTGCCTTGTTTACCCAAAATAAATATATAGATATAAATGGATGGAAGAATACTGTATGAGCAGTATGTCATACATAAACCCTTGAAACTCAGACGAACTTTTCGGTTGCCATTGTTTCAACATTTGAGTATCTTTCACGTTTCAAGATAATGCTATAAGAGACTTTTTAAACGTTTATTTCTGCTGAAATCAATCACATAGGGAAAAATTACAGAAAATGATAGATTTAGTGTCTCATCCATGCAAATTTCTGAGGTGCTATAGTTCCTTAATATGGCTCTCTCTCTTGTGCCATTTAAGTCCAAATTCAGCTTCTGTGTTTTGGCCTCTCTCATCGAAACGCTACCTTGTACCTTTCCGAGGTATACTATGTTAGAGTATTTCCTGTTATTCTTATGATTACCTTCTAGGAGATTTCTTATCAAGAAATTAGCCCTCATCAATGGAGTTCAGTAGAGTGGGACTATGACATGTAAAAAAACCAAACTGTACAGACATGAACTGTTTTATACTTTATATAATGGGCAATGTATTTCTCTATCCAGTGATTCCGTTACATAATGTTTGTAATTTCTTCCACCCTTCCTCACATCTCTTATATATTTTTCCTTTTTCAAAATAACTTAAACCGACAGATAAGTATCTCATCCATAGTTTTGACTGAAAAGCAGATGATGAATAGTGAATCGTTACTTTCCTCTTCTTGTTTTCATTTTTCTGTAAAATGGCCAAATAGTTATGCCCAGGGATTAAAAGGACATCTCTGCCTTGTCAGGATTTCTATAGGGTCTTTACTTAGACTTTGGTTTTTATAGGAAATTTCTGCTTTCTGAATTTCAAATAGGCCAATGTGGGTGGATCTTTTCTTAGTACATGCAAAGAAACAACAAAAATACTGGGCAAATGTAACTATGAAATGGATCTTAACAGTAATGACAGGTTGCCGGGTTTGAATGTTGGATGGAGGTCAGGTGTTAGGGAAGGAAGCAACGTCAATATTCAGAGAATGTCTCAAGAGAACATTTCCCCGGTTGATCTTGTCATCCTTCCTTTTTCCCAGTCAGCAACATAATGTTGGTCAGCTTAGATGAAATAAATAAAGTTGGATGAATGTATTTTAACTTATAAATCACTTGCAATGATGCTGGATTCTCTTAATTTAATATCCATTGCTTGTGCAGGACTTTGTTACCTACAAGACAATAAACTAAATAAAAGGTAAGGGGTTAAGATTAAAATGATTTTTTATTGAAGGCTAATGAAGCAAATTAATTTTCTTCAGGAGAAAATACTTCATCCGGTCATTATAAAAAAAAGATCACTTTAAGTGAATGTGAAATTTTATCAGGAGCTTATAGACAATTATTTAGAAAATTTAATCTGAAAATAAAGCTTGTACAAAATGAATTGACTAGTAATTTGAAAGGATTAAGTATAACATTCATGCTCCTGAAAGAATTCGAAAAATAAATTCTTTCAGAAAATAAAACTATATAAACCTTTGAAGGATAGACAGTTCTGAAAAAGATAATCATAATTATTCTCCTTTTACCAAATGTTTCAAGATTTTTTATTTTGTCTACTTTACATCCAGCGTTACAAAATTTCCGCATTATCATGCCTAACATCCTTATGTTAGCATAAAGGTTTAGCTTTTCATTCAGTTACTCCAAATTATTACCACCCATTTTTGCCATAGCATCATAAATTTTTCAGTTTAAGAATTTCAAATCCAATATCAGAATGTTTTGGTGGATGATGATAAATTTTTTTCCCTCAGCCAGAGCTCTACTTATTATTTTTTCTCTGTTTAAAATAAGTGAATGGCCGACAGTTTTAAAAAATTTACAAATTAAAGACAATTTTAATTCATTTCTTAACAAATTTTTCTTTACTTTTGATTACTTATCTTCCCCATCAACAATCTGTCTTAAATTTTTTTTTTTTTTTCGAAATTTCTTATACCAAAATTACTTTGATCAATATTTATACGTTTTCATTCCATTAAAATTACTTTCTTAATCTTTTTCTTATTTCGTAAATCATTGATTTACAGGCTGGATGGGAGGGTAGGGAATGGGATTAATGTTTTTATAGACTAAATTTTTCTGCAATCATTTTGTTGAACTTCATGACCTTTTGCTTTGTCATTTTCAGAGACTTAAATATATATATACACGTTGAGCTTTAGGGTATATATAAACAAAGTTTTCAGTACAAGATGTATTCACGAGTGAATGTTTGATTTCCATCATACCTGGAAAAACTTCCTTGAAAACTTAAATCACGGACTCATACGAAATTGGGCTACAAAGAAGGTAGTTTTATTTAATAACTGAATGAACGGAAAAATAACCTTTGTAACCAAAAAATGAAACATGTAATTTTTTTCAATTGAAAATTTGTAGAATTACAAATCAGGCTTTGAAAAATATAAGAGGTATTTCAAAATCAAATACTAGATTGTGATAAATAAGGACATGACAATTAAAATCATGACAACTCACTGAAAATTTTGAAAAAATATTATGGAAAAAAACTAATAATTCTATTTTTTGTATGTATGAAAAACTATTTTGTTTTGAACATTTTTACAAATATAAATACAAAAATTATATATATATATAATACATAGAAAATATATATATATGACTAATTTGTAATTAAGTCAGTGATTTTATCTTTATGGTCATTCTTACACACATTTTGTAATACACACACACCAAATCATACATGCATATATATATATATTAAAATTATATATGGATATATATAGATAATAGTGGATATAAATATATATATATATATATTTATCCGGCAATCACTGTGTGTGTGTGTGTTCATCCTGTGTGTTTTCAGTGTAAATGAATGTGTATAGCATTGTGTGTTTGTATAACTGACTAACGAAAATATGGCGTTTGATGAATATATAAATAAAGACTAGATTGGCCAATATAGGAAAGAGAAAGTTCAAAATGGAGTTTTACAAGGTCTTATACTTCTAGTCCTTTTCAGGCTAGACTGAAGAAAACTAAAATAAGTTTACAAAGAAAGCTCATATAAATGACAAATGGGGATTAAAAAGGAAAAAAAATATGTGCCTGGAATCCATCACATTGAAGAATTAGTAGAACTGCCATAACAGGGTTAAATATTGAAGCGGTTTTACAAAGGAAGAGCACTGACTACCAAAAAATGTCATAAAAGTACATGTCAATAATTCACTTTTTTTTTTTTTTGTAAACTAACAATTTTTGGAAGGTGAAAGATTTTGCGAAAAAAAATATATATATTAAACCTACGAATACATGTCAGGCATGAAAGTAATTTTTCTGCTCGGTATAAGAAAAGTTTGGCCAATCTTAAAAAAGACAAGATAATCCACATCACAAAAGCGGATAAGGCGAATAGTATTGTAATTTTAGATGAAGCTGACTACATATCACGTATTATAAGCCCTACTGGATGGCTGAATATCGATATACAAAAATCTAAATAAAAAAGCCTTGTCCCCGTAATCGAACAAAAAATTTCAATAGCACAGTAATAAAAATCCTTAAAGATAAAAAGGAACTAAACTAAACAAAATTAGTTTTTGCCCCACTGATAGATTCGTTAGTTTTGATGTTTGTTCTCTTTTTACTAAAGTCCCCATAGATTATATTTTAGAGTATCTTAGTAATGAACCAAACCATCATGAATTACCTCTACCTGTAAGTCATATTATTTCACTACTAGGTTCTGCATTTGTGATTGTCAGTTTATATTCAATTGTGAATTTTACCAACAAATATTTGGCATGGCAATGGGCAACCTTTTATCCCCACTCCTCTCAACTTGTATACGGAATTCTTTGAAAACTGATATTTACCTAAAATCATTTATACTCCTTTAAAGTGGTATAGATATGGTGACGATATTTTAGTTGTTTTGCCAGCTGGTATTGATGTAAATGATTTACTCTCTAATTTGAATAACCAGGTACCATCCATTAAGTTTACTTTCCAATTAGAAAAAGACAATTGCCTCCCTGTCTTAGGTGTTTTAATGCAAACCAACCAACAACTTAACTTATGTCCATTTTTATTCAGGCCATCACCTTAATATCAAAATATAAATTTTTACTTCTATGTTTTTACGACCTTTATGCATTTCAGTCCCCAGTGTTTGGATCAAGAAATCGAATATATAGGAAAAATATTGGCAAATTTATTTTATCCTTCACATATACTAGATATTTGTTTTAATAAAGCCTGCAAAACGTAAAAGTAACATAGAGAAAGAAGGACATTCTTAGCTTGTCTTATTTTATTGGTTTTGAAACATAAAATCACTGTTAAAAGATTTTAATGTCAACCTGATTTTTTCCATTAATAACACACTAAAAGGAATGTTAATAAAAAATAACCCTAAACAAAAACAACATAATATATAAAATTCCATGTTTGGACTGCTCGTCTTTTATATTGGCCAAACTAGCAAGGATTTAGATGTATGTATTAAACAACATAAGTTTTTTGTCAAAACTGGGCAAACATCCAATGCTATAGTCATTCATTTAAGTGAAAACTCTCACAGGATAAATTGGACTGAAAGTTCAGTGACTGCCAGACCGAAGGATTTCTCTTCACGAGATCTTTTAGAATCTGTTATTATTAAAATGTTCAAGAATTACCTAAAAGATAAAATCACTGACTTAACTGTAAGTTAATTACCTTACATATATTTTCTATGTATTCGTTTATTTAATATATATTTTTTTAAATATTCACCTTGCAGAAAGTGTTATTGTTTACCAACAAAAAAATAAAGAATTATTGAGTTGTACTTTTATAACATCTTTTGGTAGTCACTCACTTTCCTTGTATATTCTTATAACTGTCCTGTCCGTCATTCTGAACGATTGACCCCAATCCTTTGTAAAACCTGTCAAATATTTAACCATATTTTGGCAGTTCTACTAATTCTTCAATTGTGTTGGATTCCAGGTACATATTTTTTCCTTTGTAATCCCCAGCTGTCATTTATATGAGCTTTCTTTGTAAACTTATTTTTATATTTCTTCAGTCTGCTGAGTAAAGGACTAGATGTCGAAGGGCCTTGCAGCACTGCGTTGTTTCTCTTTCCTTTGTGGAATTTGTCTTTATTTATACACACACATACACACAAACACACACACACACACACACACACACACACACACACACATATATATATATATATATATATATATATATATATATATATATATATATATATATATATATAAATAGATAGAGAATTTCAGTACAGTGGTGCTCAGGTTCTAATTTCTTTTTATGACTTGTGTGGCTTGGACAAGAATTGAAAGAACTGGGTTTGATCCTGATGTGAGCCAGAAGTTTATTTCTTGTTCCACACGTAATTGTGTTTTGATTACACTCACACACACACACACACACATATATACACATATATATATATATATATATATATATATATATATATATATATATATATATATATATATATATATATATATATATATATATATGTATATATATATATATATATATATATAAATATATGTGTTTGTGTGTGTTCAAGACAGGTAACCAGACATAAATTTCGTGAAAATAGATACTATTGAAATTTAAAGCAGTTTCAGTTTTGAAATCTATTCCTATAGTTTTTCCATCCATAAGAAATCGGTCATGATGTGACTGGCTTAAACGCCAGCACAGGTAATCCATTTGATGTTTTCTAAATCACATACAACTTCTGTGTGACTGAAGGATTTTAACAATGATTTGCTGAGAAACTTGCATAAAAGCACGAAAATAATAAAAGTCTGCCATTCCGTATTCAAGCCGGATGTTTTCTGCAGAGAGCTAAAATTAATTTCTGATCTCTACTGAAAAACAGGGTTTAAATTTTACCCGCAAACCTCGCAAATATGTCATTGTGGCCTTCACTATAACTCTTGCAAATTATGATATATTTCTTTTGAACTCAACCCAATGTTATATTGTGATACAGCCTTTTGGAGTAGATGAAATACCACTGTTATTTCCTGAGATAAAGAGAGCCAGAAAACCACTATTCCAAAAGATACCTCATATATTCTGGTTAATGGGCTATTTTGATATATCCTTACGTAGCCCGGGAATATCACAATACTATTGCCTGAAATACTGAAGCTGCTGATGGATGACGGCAAGAGGGGCAAAAGAATAATGTTCAAAAGTGACTTAAGAGCTGAGAACTATCATCTTTATTCATTAGAAAAGATTGCCCTTGCGTCAGAAATATTTGATATAGATTTTTAGGTAAATTAAATGAGTTATTGTCCAGAAATGCTGTTCGCATCATATTCTACTATGCATTTGATATAATTTTTCCTCTTTGTTCTGAAATTGCTCTAAGGTCACAGCAATGTTTCCTAATAAAAATAAGTCATACATGCCAAAATATTCTAATCTTAACTCCCTAACGACCTGCTGTATAAGGCTGCAAAAATGTTAGGTTCTCTGATGCCACTTCTATTCGAATTACCTTTAAAGATTATAAAATATACTCAGGTAGAGAACTTCATACAATACATATTGATAGTTACGATTTTAGATAGTTTAAACTTGGACGCTTACGGTAAAGCACGACCTATTTAATATAGTTAACTTCATATGATATAATGGAATTTTTGGGCCAAAATGTTCATATAATATTTCAACACTGACCTAATTTATAATAATTTTGTAACTATGAAAATAAAAATTATATAAAAGGCATGTTATTTGGCCATTGGCTGCCATGCAAATTTAAAATGTTTTGAACTGACGTTGTACCGATTTCAACTAGTCTTCCTTATGACTTACATGATAGAAAAAAAAAAAAAAAAAAAAAAAATATATATATATATATATATATATATATATATATATATATATATATATATATATATATATATATATATATATATATATATATATATATATATATATATATTACACACAAAGAGTGCCTTCAATTTCTAGAATAATTTATGGTATGAAATAAATTTTTATTTACAAATTTCAAAGCAAAAGTAATCGTATTTTGCTGATTTTTTAGGGAAATATTAATATTAATGAGGATGTACCTTGAGAAGAGAATTCAGTCTTGCTGCTATTAAGACAGCGTTTTTATGAAATGTGATGATATGCAGTTGGGGACAGGGTGTGCTGAGAGAGAGAGAGAGAGAGAGAGAGAGAGAGAATACTTCTTGAGTGGTTGGGAGAGTGTCACATACCCTTAATATACTTAAACACCCAGTTATTTTCCATGCAAACCCTGGTGAATTCCTGTCCAGTGAACATCGAATAAACTTTAGTTGCAAGACCGAACATAAGCACACAATAGGAAGAGTAAATAATTATACAAAAGTTTTGATTTCGAAAGATCATAGGCTCTTGCTCATTGAGAAACTATGAACAAGGAAATGTTATTGAAAAATATAAACTATAAGTTATTATTATTATTATTATTATTATTATTATTATTATTATTATTATTATTATTATTATTATTATTATTATTATTATTATTATTATTATTATTACTCTGAACAAAACTTTTACTGAACAGTGATAAAGGTTTTTAACTTACAAGCTAACTTCCATGTGAGGATGTGGACTTACCTGAATGAAAGGAACATATCCAAGAAGTAAAAACGAAACCAGAATTATATCACAGTTCTTCGAGCAGAAGATAGGAAGACTTTTGTCGTAAATTCTATTCACAGTTTTGAGAGACTTTCAGTTCATAACTGGCAATAGCACTATTTCACTTTTTTGCTTGAATTGGCTGGTCCTTATTTGCGGCAAATTCTTATCCACATCAACATATTCTTGTACCATTTCATCTTGAAATTTCATTAAATTTTGTTACGTTATTTTTCAAATACTCTTTTACATGAGACTTCTGCCTATGTGATACATTACTTAAGGCTTTCATTCCCCGCGTCTTTGCTGTGGACAAAGTTTTAGACCTGCTCATTTGTCTTGGCAGAATTTTCTCAGTTACTGAGAGACAACGCTTGAAAGTTTAATTCAGAATTTCTAGCATCTTTATCATCTTTTGCGAAAAGTCCGAATTTTATTAAGATAAAAATGGAAGTTGAGTTAATTTACATACCTTTGTAGCTCGATAAGCTATCGAAACTATGACTGCATTCGTTTTTTTTTTTTATTAGCATAATTATTTCTATTATTTTTATTACTGGCTTTCGACATATATTCACAAAGAGTAAGTTAAATAGTCCGTTAACTTCTTAAACAAAGCTGCAGAAAGGAGGAAAATCTTATGTGAAAAAGAGCAAAAAATACTAGAAAGATAAGTTAGGTAATGCGTAGATTAAGGTAATGAAATAAGGGTAAACAAGTCACCAGAAGGTCCTACTTTGGTCTGTCTCTTGGAAGGCACCGTTATTCAATTTCTACAAGCAGAGTGATATATCAAAAAAACAATTTTGGATCCTGTCAGCCAAATGAAAAGTTCCACATGAAAACTAGCCACACATAAAACATTATCGTACATCATTACACAGTCGATAAAAAGGTCGATTGTGTCGCATATATAATTGAAATATGTGCATTATAAACTCAAGTGCTGAAAGTCGTTTCAGAAAGTTTCTTTGAAAACGTAATACCAAAACAACTGGAACACGATGGTACTTTGTGCTGAAGGTATTATCAACAACTGTCATATTTATAATATGAATTTTACATTTTCTCTGATCGTTACGGAAATTAAAAAAAAAAAAAACTATTTTGATGAAGGATCTATAATTTCCAACCCGTGGTGCTATATTGAGAGTTGTTCCATTAATAACTGTATTTGTTACTCGTAAAACAATGCACGCTTTATCGAGCAATAAAACTCATTTCTTAACGACCAAAAATTATGTGTATGGTATTGTACCAGTAACATTAATGCTTTAACACAATATATAGCCTTGGGCTACTTATTTCAAAGCAGAATGGGAAAATAAATGGCTCTGTTAAAAATTTGTTGATTAATGGTATCCTTCAGCGGATGCTTTGTAATTTCATGTTCGTGTGTGTGTGTGTGTGTAGAGAAAAAAGAGAGAGAGAGAGAAGAAAAAAAAATTTTACCAGTTATCATGAATTTCTTAGAATCTTTTATCCATTAAGAAAAGACCATGTCCTTCATAATCTTTGTATTTCTTTGAATTAACAATTGCATAAACAAAAGTGGGTATATAATGTTTCTGAACTTGCAAAGCTGTCTTTCAATCAATGTACTTTTGACAGTCAACATTTGCCTTTCAATGATTGTAATTGCTGATGGTCACAATAATTGTAATAATTATGGGACTATATTAAATACAATTTTACAAACTAATCAGAGCTAATCAAAAACGTTTTATTATCATTAAAAAAATTATATTTAATAAAAAAAAATAACATCATTTAGTTTTTGTGCCATAAATCTATTTGATGTCCAGCAAAGTGGAGAAAAAGCCTCAAAATAGGATAATATTATTAGTTTTGTACACTCGTCAAATGAAGAAAGTATGAATGATTCAATATATATATATATATATATATATATATATATATATATATATATATATATATATATATATATATATATACACATATATATATATATATATATATATATATATATATATATATATATATATATATATATATATATATATATATACATATTGTTTAACAACCTTGAGATGTGGAGATCTTACTAACGACATCCCAGGAAGTCTGTTACGACCGCCACGAGCGTAAAATATTCGAGTAGACACTCTTCACGTAGAGCGAATATAATAATGGTAGCATTCATGTCAATTGAAAGACACAGAAATGTATGTTTCAACTTACGTCATGTTTGCCCTTAAATACTTTGTTGGAACCTAAGAGGTGTTCACAAAAATCTTGTTATTAGATTTCATGTAATTTTTCAACAGACAGACAGACGTGCAGACAGACAACGATAAAAACAGAACCTGACATATTAACGACACTTGTAATAAAAATGGAAAAAAAAAAAATGAGGTCTCTACTCTTATTTTTCTTATTTCTGAAAAATTTCTCTCAATCGTTCTACAATTTTCTCAAGATAAGAAGCTCGTGATTTCTTAACAATAGGACAGAAACTCATAAAGTATTGAATGCCGTTACAATTATTCACAGATAAGAGAAGCAACGCCTCGCAGATAAACAGTAAATTACGTTAACCCCATTTATTCAGTGAAATTGTTGATCCTTGGAGTGAAACTAAGGTCTATTGTTTCCTCTTAATTACCATCCCTCTGCCCTAACTATTGCATGATTGCTTGCATCAATTAATTAGGGAATTTTTAACTCAAGTGAAGCCGATAAGCAAAGAGGCGCGATTTACAAGCATTCCTTGCAAAACAAAAGGGGAGAAAAGCTCCTACGTGTTTTTTAACACTTAAATTGACATATGCAACTTTTTACTCGATTTACCTATTTAGAATTTATTTTGTCTTAAACACAAGTGACTTCTGTGTTCAAGGAAAAGTATTGCAAATAAAACTGTTTTTACTCTGACAAAAGGATGGATATGGAGATAGCGCACTCCTATTTTGTTAGTTGCTTAACAATCGACCGCCATTTTAAGTACAGCAGGCCTGTCATAGGGGGATGAAAATTGATGACCTTTCTTGAGACTGAGTTTGCATATTCACCCGTTCTTGTCTCCCTGTGGAGTAGTGACTGTACGCGTATTACCTGGAGAATAGTTGTACGGATTTTGATGAACTTCAAATCAAGCACTCGTTGCGTGAATCCGTCAAGCTTTTGGTTCGTAGAGTTGTAAATTTAATGTTATCGTGATGGCAATCATTTAGTCCTTTATTCATCATCTCCACCATTCAAGCATTTAGCATTCGAAAAAGGGGAATAATGAGAGAAACTGCCGACTCGTGCGTTGTCCTGTTTTCTGAGATTATGTATAACCAGTAGCGTAATCATGTAATGATAAGGACGCTCATAGAATAAAAATTATGATCAGAAATAGTAACAGAATGAGTGGGTGGCTCAAACCTCAGAAGCAACAAACGCAATTTCTATAGAAATCAGAAACCAAGACACAAAGGGAATATTCCATCAGACTTCATTTACAGGTACAAATGCATCGCTCTCGGGAAAGTTGGTTAATGCCCTTGACAGGAAGCTAATTAGCTGAACTCTGTCGTTCTCCAAAGCAATAATCTAAAGAGAGAAAGAGAGAGAGAGAGAGAGAGAGAGAGAGAGAGAGAGAGAGAGAGAGAGAGAGAGAGAGAGAGAAACTCCATCGCAGCTTGAATAATCTCAGTAATTCCTAACATGAACAAACCAGTCCATTTAAACATACGTTCTCTTTACATCAGAAGACTGCCTAAGCCGAGTACCTTTAGGATCAACAGCTAAAGATACAGATGAATAATTAACACATTTTCATATATTTCAGATGTTACAATCCGCACAGATGACATGTGCTAGGAACGGAAAATCACCAGTGACTTAACTCAAAGTTGGAGAGCAAAGAATTAGTCGTATTTATCCAAATGCAAAGCTGATTATAAAAGAATAGTTCTTTTATCAATAAGATCGCATATTCTTCACCACGTCTTTATCCCAAGTAAGATTAAAAACTGGGTTTCGAAGTGTTTCACTTTTAAGAACTAGTCACGTCAACGCAATATAAAATTGGATTTTTTCATTGCTTTTAACTGAATGGTGTGTTGGTTTTTCTGTTATTCAGTTAATACAAAATTGTTTATAGTTTTCCATTTATTTTATATTCCGGTTTCAAAAGGCTATTTCTAGTAACATGACGTAACTCGCATTTAGTTTAGGAATTTTCACTTTGATAAAAAAACTCTTGGCTTCCTGTGAACTATTTAAACACTGATTTCTACTAGATGTAGAAGAACGAGCCACGGGAACAGGCAAGAGGATGAATGAATCATACATCGTTGGGCAGAGACATTTCCGTAGAAGAGGAAACTTCTTATTTCGAAAAGGTGTTTATTATCAGTGAGGCATTAAGTGCCACGAAGTTCGTGTGTCAGCTCTCAAAGCAACATTCGCCAGTATGGAAAACTTGGTGATGCTCTGCTGGGAACTCTGAAAGTGCCACAGATGGAACTGTATAGAAATAATTTGTTAGAAGAGGCAAAAGTAAAAGTAAAGAAAATGCAAAAAGTGAGCGACTGCCTTTTAAATAAGTAATTCAAAGTGTGTGAGACATAGATCAAGCGTATTTGATCAAGAATGTAGTTCTAGAATACGTGTTGGCTAATTAATACAGTAATTATTCTCTTTTAGTAGCAATCGAAATGGAATGAGCCTCATTTCCAACACGTCATTATAGGCGTCGCAGAGCCACTTAGTAATGTGTTAATTCAAATCTCACTTGCAGGAAACTTCCTCATGTAGGTGGAAGAAAGCAAACACTTACGCAAGAAGTGAGGAAATAAAATAAAATATTCTAGTACTTGGAAATCAAAGAATAGCAGCAAAAGCTGAAAGATAATTATCCCCAGATTTTATCAGATTTACTCAAGTTCCCATACTTACGATATGATTAAAGCAGGCATGGAGGCAGAGGCTAAACTCTAAATAAGAAAAGAATTGGAAATGTGGCAGGTCTCCAATTGGTTAAGTGGACGAACGCGGGACAGTAGTTGCTGTCAGCCAAGTCCACCCTCTCACCGTAGACAATTTTTTTTCTTTTTTTAAGAAATCACACTCATCTCTAATCCCCATGACACTGGAATCCACGTTTATGAGCCTTTTCAACTTGTCTCATGCATGAGAAGAATAAATGATGCGGTGCATTCAGTATTGCCCGGTGTGTGGTGGCTGTGGGTGGGTGGGGGTGTAAAGAAGATTATAATATGTCAAGCAACCAGTAAAGGTGTAATTATGTGCACAACACTGTTATAAACAGAGGCATAGTCCTGCTTTGAGAATGATTAACTGATCTTAGCAGTCCTGACTTGGACCATCGACTGATGGTCTCTTGTTTGTGCATTTTTCATAAGTTGTATTTTAACAGAGATCTTCACATTCACAATTTATCCCTGATTACCTTTTAGTGCCAAGAGCAACTAGATTTACTGAATAGCAGCCCCAGTATGCAGTAAATGTGCCTCACTGTAGAACTTCTCAGTTCCAGAAGTCCTTTATTCCTCACACCATTGGACTATGGAACAGTCTCCCTGAGGATATAGTGCAATTGGAACTTCAAGTGATATTTCTTCTTTCTGTATTTTTTCCTTTACCTCCTCTTGCGCATTCCTAACGAGCACCATAGTCTATGGAAGAAGCTTTAATTTCTAGGTAGTGGCCTGTTTGGGCTTGTTCCATATGGGTAGCGTTCATCTTCTGAATAATAATAATAATAATAATAATAATAATAATAATAATAATAATAATAATAATAATAATAATAATAATAATAATAATAATAATAATGATAATAATAATAATAATAATAATAATAATACCAACTCAAGAAAGGAGACAACAGAGGCTTGTATCCAAAGCACATGAGATCCAACGGTACATGAGGAGGAATAAAAAATACCAATAGAACAAACTCTTAGGAACCAACCAGAAAAGACTATAGAGCCAACTTAGAGGGGAAGACAACCACCAGGAAATTGCTGAAGCCGAACCAAGTAAGAGACTGGGAAAACATATGGAGCAATCCGGTATCACACAACAAACATGCAACATGGCTCCAGGAAGTCAAGACAGAAGAAATGGGGAGAATAAAACAAACATTCACTGGGATCACGACCAACACAGTCAGACACCAACTAAAGAAAATGCCCAACTGGAAAGCCCCAGGTCCGATGAAGTCCATGGATAGTGGCTAAATACTTCAAGCCTCTACACCCACGAATAGCAGAAAAACTCCAGCATTGTATCACACACCACCATACTCCCAAATGGATGACCACAGGGAGAACATTCTTAGTACAGAAAGACAAAAACAAGGGAAATATAGCAAGTGACTACAGACCTATCACCTCCCTACCAATAATGTGGAAGTTACTAACAGGTATCATCAGTGGAAGGCTATACAACTACCTAGAGGATGCAAACACCATCCCTCACCAACAGAAAGGCTGCAGAAGGAAGTGTAGGGGCAGAAAAGACCAGCTCCTGATAGACAAAATGGTAATGAAGAAAAGTAATAGAAGGAGAAACAACCTCAGCATGGCATGGATTGGCTACAAGAAAGCCTTCGACATGATACCCAACACATGGCTAATAGAGTCTCTGAAAATATATGGGGCAGAAGAAAATACCATCAGCTTCCTAAAAAATACAATGTGCATCTGGAATACAGTACTTACAAGCTCTGAGATAAGACTGGCAGAGGCTAACATCATGAGAGGACCTTTCAAGGCGACTCATTGTCCCCAATACTCTTTGTAGTAGCCATGATTCCCATGAAGATGGACGCTGGGTACCAACTCAAGAAAAGGGGCAACATAATTAACCATCTGATGTTCATGGATGACATCAAACTGTATGGCAATCGCATCAAGGTAATAGATACCCTAATCCAGCCTTTATGGATTGTATCTGGGGTCATCAGGATGGTTGGAATAGAAAAATGCACCTTGGTCAACATACAAAATGGCAAAGTAACAAGGACTGAAGGGATAAAGCTACCAGATGGGAATAGCACCAAACGCATAGATGAGGCAGGGTAGAAATACCTGGGAATAGTAAAAGGAGAGGATATAAAACACCAAGAGATGAAGAACATGATCAGGAAAGAATATATGCAGAGACTTAAGGTGATACACAAGTCGAAACTCAACACTGAAAGCATGACGAAAAGCATAAACACATGGGCAGTACCAGTAACCAGATACAACGCATGTGTAGTGGAGTGGACGAAGGCTGAACTCCACAGCATAGACCAGAAAACTAGGAAACGCATGACAATACACAAAGCACTACACTCAAAAGCAGATACAGACAGACTATACATAACATGAAAGGAATGGGGGAGAGGGCTACTAAGTATAGAGGACTGCATCAACATCGAGAGCAGAACTCTGGAGCAACATCCGAAAACCAGTGAAGATGAGTGGCTAAGGACTGCATGGGAAGAAGGACTGATAAAAGTAGACAAAGGCCCAGAAATATACAGAGGCAGGAGAATAATAATAAAAAAAAACAGAGCTGAAGAATGGCACAACAAACCAATGCACGGACAGTACATGAGACAGACTAAAGAACTGGCCAGCAACAAAACATGGCAATGGCTACAGAGGGGAGAACTCAAGAAGGAAACAGAAGGGAGGTACAAGATCAGACCCTATAAACCAGATATGTTTAAAGGACAATGGATGGAAATAAAATCTCACCCATATGCAGGAAGTGCAAAATGAAAGACGAGACCATAAACCACACAGCCAGCGAATATCCAGATCTTGCACAGAACCAGTACAAAAAGAGGCATGATTTATTAGCAAAAGCCCTCCACTGGAGCCTTTGTAAGAAATACCAGCTAGCTTGCAGTAATAAGTGGTATGAACACCAACCTGAGGGAGTGATAGAAAACGATCAGGTAAAGATCCTCTGGGACTCTGGTATCAGAACAGATAGGGTGATACATGCCAATAGACCAGAAGTGACGTTGATTGACAAAATCAAGAAGAAAGTATCACTCATTGATGTGGCACTACCATGGGACACCAGAACAGATGAGAAAGAAAGACCTGAAAATCCAAATAAGAAGGATATGGGATATGCTGGTGCAAATTGTACCCATAATCATAGGAACACTAGGCACGATCCCAAGATCCATGAAAAGGAATCTGGAAAAACTAGATGCCGAAGTAGCTCCAGGACTCAAGCAGAAGAGTGTGCTGCTAGGATGGACTTCTAAGGAGGCAGGATGAAACCTGGAACCCCACACCATAAAAGCCACCAATCGAATAGAATGACTGTTATAGACAAAAAGAAAAAAGTAATAATAATAATAATAATAATAATAATAATAATAATAATAATAATAATAATAATAATAATAATAATAATAATAATAATAATAATAATAATAATAATTTTGATCAAAAGCTGCTTCTCAGAAAATTTGATCACAAAGTGTTTTCAAACAACTCGATACTTGAGCCTTATTTTTATAAAGAATATGAACGTTTGTTTAAAAGAATTCCAATAAGGGCCAAAAAACAGTAGAGAGGAAAAAACTTCGGAAGCATCAAATGAAGACAGTAGCGGACAGAGAAGAGTATTATTCCGTCCATCTTATTTAACAGCTACAAATACCAATGATTTCTCAGATGCAAGTTAATTAGTTGGAAATTTGTCCTTTTCACAAGAGAGAATTTATCCCAAGAAGATTCGTCTCATATAAAATGGTTTGCCATTGCCTTCGATCCAGCAGAGCAGTGGGAAGGTGAAACATGTTAAAATATCAATTATCTATTATCTCTGAATAAAAGAATAAAAAACAAACAAACAAACAAGCAAAACTAGAAATCGTCTCTTATATACTCTAAGAAAATGGCTAAAGTTATTAATACAGAAGCTTGCAGCAAATTGAAACTTGCATTTGATACTCCGCTGAAAAATAGCAGCGCAGTAAATTGGGTGAAATTTCTTAATTTATGTCTTGGGCCTTTTATGGAATGCATCAGGTATCTAAAAGAAAAAAAAAGTTGAATTCAAATTGTCATTCATGCCATAACTTCCTATGACTCGAAATACCGACAGAAAAGCAATTATCACTTACAATAAATGTTCTTTCTACGAACATTTCTTTAGAAAAACCACACTACAATTGAAAATTTAAGTGAGTGGATGCTCATTTATGGTTTACGTCCCGAATGGCATCCTAATCGCCAAACAATATCAGCTTTTAATCTGAAGTTTCTTGGAAGTCTGGCAGAGGTAAAGATAAAAACTCCATTTTATAGAAAAGAATTTTTCAGTGGGTAGCATTTCTTCCTATGAATTACTAGAATACTGAAGCCAGGATCGTTGATTACTTATTAAATTAACTTAATGTTTTTCTCGCAAAACGCAAAAAAAAGTAAAAACAATTACCCATAACACATAAAAGTACATCAAAAGTTTTGTTTTAATTAACTGTGCAGACTCATCAACCTTTTCGGAAACATTCATATTTAAGCATGTTTTGTAATTGATTTATGTTTAGTTATTTGCTAATGCGAAAAAATTAGCAACCCAGATTTTTTTTTTTAACATATCCACTAGGATGTTTCATATTAAAATCCAGTGATAATTTGGGCTACGAGAAATAAAAGTTGTCTTACCCACCGTACCCAACTGTGCACCGTTATTTGGACTTCTGGAAAGGGCAGCTTTCCTCGACACGATACTCCTCAAGAAGTGCGGCTTGAGTCGACCTCCACCCGTACAGTTAACTTGGTTTTCATATTACACTATGAGCATTAAGGCGCATACCCTAAGGTCGAGCTTCCTTTCCTTCCCCAGGCTGAGTTGTTGCCTACATATTATTTGTAAGAACAGATGTTAGGATATTAGTGCAGCACATCCGGAAGACGAGTGACTAGCCTAAGAAGCATTTAGGCAGTTACTTTCTTAGAACTTATTAATGACTGGATATCTACTCTACTATGTAACATTTCTTCATTTTCTTCTTACATTTATTACACTCATCCTTCTCCTTTCTCAGGTCAGCAATGTTTTATTTTTATCAGATCCTGTATCCGATATCGCTGTTATGCTAGTCTTCAGAAGCCTGCCCGGGGAAAACCTCAGGTACAGAGCACTAAATTTCCAATTTCTTTTGTGACTTTGGTAAATGTCTTGAAGCTGTCACTCCAGTCTGAGAGCTACTGTCCTGATGCTCTCTCATAGGAGACCACGAGTTTCTAAGTCAGAAATTTACTTTTATATAAACATATGATACATATATATATATATATATATATATATATATATATATATATATATATATATATATATATGTATATATATATATATATATACATATATATATATATTATATAAATATATAAAAACGATATATATTAGAGAAAACAATAAAGAGAAACAATGTTGTGAGGCCTTTCGACTATTGTCCTTTACTTAACAGACTGAAGAAATATAAAAATAAGTTTACTAAGGAGGTTCATATAAATGACAGATGGGGATTACAAAGGAAAAAAAATGTACCTGGAATCCAAAACAATTGAAAAATTTGTAGAACTAACAAAACAGGGTTAAATATTTAATAGGTTTTACAAAGGATTAGGATCAACCATTCAGAAGCAGGGACAAGACAGTTAAAAGATTATACAAGGAGGTGACTGATCACCAACAAGTTTTGTAAAAATACAACTCAATGATTCTGTTTTTCATTTGCTAAACAATAATTTTTTAATTTTTTTACAAATGAAAAATTATATTAAACATACAGATACATACAAAATATATATAAGGTAACTAATTTGTAATTAAGTGATTTTATCTTTTAGGCTATTCTTGAACATTTTTCTAATACAGGGGTGCAAATAATATGTGCCAGAGCTAAGGTTAAAATTACAGCTGGAAGCAAGCTGTATAATAGCAGATTCCAAAAGATTTCTTTCAGAGAAATCTTTTGATCTGGCAATCACTGATCTTTCAGTCCAATTTATCCTGTGAAAGTTTTCACTTAAATGAATGAATATAACATTGGATGTTTGCCCAATTTTGACTGAATACTTATGTTGCTTAATACGTACATCTAAATCTTTGCTAGACTGGCCAATACAAAAGAGGGGCAGTCCAAACATGGAATCTTAAATATTAATATTGTTGTTTTCTTTATTGATATTTTTATCAACATTCCTTTTAGTGTGTTATTATCAGAAAAAATGAGGTTGACATAAAAAAATTCTAACAAAGATTTTATATTTTCAAAACCACTAAAATAAGGCATGCTAAGAATGTTCTTAGGGGTTTCTTTCTGATATTTGTTATAATAAAGCCAACAAAAAGTTTTATTGTGAAAGTAACATGGAGAAAGAAACCCCTAAGAACATTCTAAGGTTGCCTTTTTTTAGTGGTTTTGAAAACATAAAATATATTAAAATCTAATATCATATATTTTTTTTTTTATAAAAATTTTCTAAAAGGAATGTTAAAAATTATTATTCTTTAAAAAAGAAAAAGTTTGATCTTCATATAATTTATAAAAAATATTTTGGACTGGTCAGTTGGCCTCTAGTATTTAATCTTTTAATTGTCCTGTCAGAGAATTCTGAGCAAACATCCAGGTTGATCTAATCCATTTGTAAAACCTCTTAAATAAATTTAAAATTAGTTTGGCAGTTTTAAAATTCTTCAGTATTATGTTGGAATCCACGTACATAAAATTTCCAATCGCTCTGTCATATTTTATTTTTACTTTCTCTGAAAACTTATTTTTAATACCTTCAGTCTTATAAAATAAAGAATAACCTAAAATATAAAATCACCAACCCAATTGTTTCTCTTTTTGCTCCGTTGTACAGTAAAAAGTTATGTTTAATATATTTTCTTTGTTTATAAAAATTTTCTTGCAGAAATATTATTATATATAACTGAAAAATAGTTTTGAGTTAAATAAAAATATAAAAATATTTATATATTCATAAATATTGTATATATCTTAGTTATATTTTTTTCTGAACGGTTGAAACTAATCATGTAAAACCTCTTAAATATTCGACCTATTTTATATTCTATAATTCTTCAATTGTGTATTCCATACATTTTGCTTTCCCTAAATAATCTCCATCTGTCATTTATATGAAATTTCTCTGTAAAGATGCTATTTTTATATTTCTTCATCTTAAGCCAAGGATGGATATATATCATTATATTGTTTATATTTCCTTCTGAATTTTGTATATATTTATATATATATATATTTTCGTATAGTTAGACGATATACATATATATACACACACACACACACACACACACACACAATACACACATATATAACATATATATATATATATATATATATATATATATATATATATATATATATATTATATATTTCATATATATATACATATATATAAATTATATATATATATATATATATATATATATATAGATAATATATATATATAACCATATACATACTCAATTATAATTGCCTAACAATTTTTGTCATTGAAATACCTGAGGTTATGTATATATCCTCATTTACATAAACCATCATTTGAAAGTCACTGAGAAACAGCAAACAGCGAGGTCCCATCTCACTCAATATACTTGTAGTAAACAAGGTAAGATGCGTCCCATGGTGAAGATGTGGCAGTAGATGGCGCATCCTCAACTGAGCCACCTGGATGGGTCGAGGAGAGACACTAATTAATGGACTTCGGAGCCTCATTAAGGCAAAAAGTTCCTTTGAAGTAACTAATTACTTCAGTAATACTTCCTGCTTTCATTTACCATTGTCCTCTCTCTCTCTCTCTCTCTCTCTCTCTCTCTCTCTCTATTTGATTGCATATGATGAAGATTTTAATATAATTCATAGTATCTACTCTGACGTCGCTTCCATTTAGTAGGTATTTAAAAACTCATGGCGTCGAAATATTTTTGATTTACAAAAGAAAAGTTTGATCTTCTATCAGAAAGGCAGTAATTCCTGGGTCATGATTTTCCTTTTTGTTCTATCGATATGAATTAAGTATTTTTTAGTTAATGTAAAGAATTCTTCACCCAAGAAATGAAAAGGTTATATTATATCCATTCAAAACAATATTATCATTAATAACATCTCTCTCTCTCTCTCTCTCTCTCTCTCTCTCTCTCTCTCTCTCTCTCTCTCTCTCTCTCTCTCTCTCTCCGAAGTTTGTATTTGTAGAAAACTCTGAACGAAACATATGTAGAAGAGAAAGAGTAAATGAAATTACAAGGAGAGAATAATGTCTGAATTTAGAGATAATTATTACGTTTTTATTGTGAGAAATTATTCAATTTAGGTCCAAATCATCTTTGTATAGAAATTACATTGGAATTTTAAGTGATAAACTAGAAGAAGGCCAAACAAACTGTGGGAAGACTGACTGAATCAGATTTGGAAATTAAGCAGACCGAAATTGAATGCAAAAGTAATATCATATGTAATAGAAAATATTTCTCAAGATAAAGTATAGATACTTGACTCCATGTCCATATCAGTCAAAATTAAGAATAAGCGTAAAAAATAAAAGAATACATGACTGCTGACATTCCGGATAATAAAGGAGAGGAAAATATTATTTGTGGCATTAGGATTTTAGTTGATGCTTTGAATTTACAATGCAACTTAAAACACGGGAAATTGTTGACACGTATTCGTTTATCCAACAACATGATAAAATTAGATACATTATACAGAGTCTCTAACGTTGAATAACACTCGAGTAATTTTTAAGATACGAAACTTATAAAAATTTTCGTCATTTATATAAGATACTGTTAATTTTATTACTTAATACAGCAGCTGATGTTACCATATAGAGGAAAAACTATTTCTTCTCTTAAACAAAAACTTACTATTTAGATGGTTCAGAAAGAATCGACGTTTAGTAAAAGATCTTTGACCACTCCTCCCAGTGACTGTGTAGCCTTTTTGTAAACATAGTCTACGATTCATTGTAAACAAATTTAAACATTGAATGGTGGATTATAAGAAAAGAATAAAATAACGACCTCTGAAATATCTCAGAAAAAAAGTATAAAATCATCTTTTTCGTAGCCATAAAAAAAGTACCATTCTGATTCAACAATGAAGGATAACAAAAGATGAGAAAAACTACATGTTAAATAACAAACGTTCAAAAATAATAACTGCAATATATCAACAGCAGCAAAACAATTTCAGGGAATTTAAACCTGAATTACTTACACGATACTAGGCAACAATGACTGATAGGTCATCATTTTAAGTGCAACAAAATCAAACCCGGGCACTGCTAACAAATATTTTAAGAAGATACAACCCTCACAAGCTAATATATAAATAAATCATTTTAGATAGATATGAGAATAATATTTCCTATATATATATAATCTTAATATATATTCATATAGTCATAAATATATAAATGATATATATATAAACTATATAGTTATATATAATATATATAAATATATATATATAAACATATTATATATATATATAAATATATATATATATATAAACAAATACACACACAAATATAAAAATATATAATAACTAATTGAAGAAGGATCACATGATATTTATTTTCATATATAATTGTTAAACAATTGGGCTTCATACTCTTTAATACATTTTTGTTGGAAAAATTAAGAGTTAGAGGAATTTAAAGACTGATAGAAATTCATAAGGCGATATAATGTGTTCTGTGTCCAAAGTAACTGTTGGTCCTAGTGGCTAATAATCAATGGTTCAGCTGTAAAAAAGTTTAACTGGTTTCGGCTATGCACTAGGAGACACTGTATGTAGTAGTAGTGGTCACTGTTGGTAAAATAAGGTATACCACAGTTTTACTGATGCAAGTAGCGAAGTTAACAGCTCCAAAATATATAGACACATAAAGGATAAGACATTTAATGATGCCTTAACTTAGCTTATTTTTATAATAGAGAATCTATCCAAATTTAAATAGCATAAATTTAAGTATGATATACGGGTAAATATATATTAATAGGAATAAGATAAACACTACATAAATGTTGTTATTTTACTTAAAATTAATTAAAGATCCATATAAATATAAAATTATGACGATAACAAAATAATGAAACCAAAAGCAATAACGAGTGTAAATCAACGAAACTCCAGGCAATATTTACATTGTACAGCATTACGAAAATGAGCAAAACAAGATTTAAGTAACAAATAAATCGATTATCAATACACCGTAAATCTTAGGAAATAACGGCAAATTAAACACAATAAAAATGCAGAAAATACTTTTGACATACACAGCAATTGTCAAACAAAACTGATGAATATACACTGCTCATTTGAAAGTTCTTAGAGGTGTTCCTATTAATTTTCAATAGTAAATTTGAGCGTGAAGTTTCAAAACTTCAAAGAGAAGCTGTGTTAGCTGGGAATTACAGTTTAATTAAACCACATCAACAAAGTTTGAAAGACAATCCAAGAAATCCAGAGGTAATCTTTCAGAGGAGAAGAAATCCTCTGGCTTATACAGTAGAAGTCTGTCTGAGGTTATGTTACAAAATGTAACCAGCTTGGTCACATGAAGGCAAGATGTCCTAGTAATTGTAAGGAGGGGAAGAGAAATTTTGGATCAAATATGACAATTAGGAAGGTCCAACATTGAAATTCTGTTTCTCTCATTGTGATAGGTTAGATAATGAGTTTGCTCCTTTCAAGTTTGATGGTGTTGTATAGTGTCAGATGACCTAGGTATTAAGTGTGCCTGTTAGATAGTACAGGACACTTCTGTTCTTCTAATAGTCTAATTGTAAAAGAAAAGGTTCCTGGATTAAAAGACTTTTACATCTTATAGACTTAATGATAAATAATTTGGGTGACCAGGAAGAACAGTTCTTTGTTGTACAAGCTATCTGCATTGTGGTTATTAAACCTCATCATGGCTGACAAAACCGACAAGGATGAGAATGCAATAAAATTACAATAAAATGATTTGTCATAATAAATCTTCATCTCTAAAATACTAACGAAATATATAAAATGAACAAGTAAATACAAACTAAAAGAGGTGAGCCCTGTAGAAATAACGAAAATTAAAAACACAAACATGTACATATGAAAATAAAACTAAAGTGAAATGAAACAAACTACCAGAGCACAAAGTAAAATATTTAACGACCTAATTGGTACCTACTATGAAATTACACGATAGCTAGTTGAAGAAAAAGACAGTTGTTGTTCAATTGACGTAGATATCATCTTTTTAATAGTTTACTCCAAATTAATAGTCTATTTGAACAAAAAACAGTAAGAAAATCCAGGTCAGTGAAAGGATGGTCCTGTGACTAAACTGTGTTCTCTAATGGCAGAAAAGGGTGGTTTGAAAAGGGGAAACCTAGTTCTAATAGAAAGACCTCTGATTGTTCTGAAATCTGTGTCTGAGCCAGCGGGAACTGTTCCCACGTTATAAAGCAGACCAACAGGAACAAGTGTCAAGTAAACGACACAGGAATTAAGGTCCACAGGCAAGTAGGCCAGTCTCTCTCAGGAAGTGATCTTATTGTAAAGGATTACACAGAAAACAAACCGAAACTGATTTGAGGGAAACAATGCTTAACTTTTGGGATTTCTTGTAACTTTTTCGGACCATATCCAGCGACTATGACCAAAAGTAAGGCAATTTAATGTACTTTACATCTTTACTAGCAGTACTATACACACTTAGGAATGGGACAAAAACTTTTCATTTAAAAACTTTTACAGAACTTTGTAAAATACAAAAAATGGGATATGAGTTTTCAGAAAAATAATTCTGGAGGAAAACCATATCTTGATGAAATAAATTAAAATCACAACAAACATTGTAGGCTCTATTAATCAAAGTGCGTATTGAGCATCTTATACAACTTTGGAAAACTGAGGTAATTCAATCCCAAAAGTAAAAGTAGAATCCTATAAACAGAGATGTCTCAAATTTGCCACTATTTCTGTATACCTGTACATCTAAAAATGACAACTTATTATCCTGTTCCGTCTCACAAGTAAAAGAAATGTTAGGGTGACGAGAATTAAAATATTCAAAACAAATCAACATGTGATAATTCCTTAAACACAAGGAAAGTATCATCTACATGCCTACAGTAATACAAAGGTTTGAAAGCACTAGGGCATTCAGACATCCAAATCCTTTCACAATAACCCATGAAGCAATCCGCATATACAGGTCAAGGGAATTTCCCCATAGCTACTCCATCTATTTGATTATATAATTTACCATCAAAAAAAAATGCCATCAGCAGTTGCTAAATGTAATAATTTTTGCAAGTCTATTTTATTAAGTCCAAACACTGATAAATGGTTTTCACATTATTAAGAATAATGTCGAAAATTCTTTTAATGGGATATTGGTGAAAAGAGAGGTTACATCGAAACTAGCCATTACAAATATCTTGGTTAAAATTGAAAGAGCATAATTCTTTAACAAATTTGGAAGAATTAGATATGTTAAATTCACCTAAAGTTAGAGGTTTTAAAATTGGAACCAAAAACTTAGACAGGTTATAACTAAAAGTACCAATTGAGGAAATAATAGGTCTTAAAGGGTTTCCTATTTTATGTACCTTAGGGCAGACCATACAAAATAACCAGGCTTAGACCCTGAAGCAAATAAAGAGCTATATGTAGCTTCCCCAATCTTATCTCTCAGACCTCTAAGAACCTATTTAGTTTGTCTTTCTAATTTCAAAATGTGACTCGATTTATCTACATTTAAAAAAATTACGAGTTAGAGAGAGAGAGATATTGTCTTCTAATTTAAACAACAGATGAAATATGTATATATCTATTGGATATATATGATCCCCATAAATTCATATGTCATATTTAAAATAAACTATATATATAATTTTGTATTGAGAGAGAGAGAGAAACTATAGAGACTTTTTAATTTTAAACTAAAAAATTTTAATCGAAAAAAGGAGGGTAGATATAGAGAAATAAAGACAGAATATATATATATATATATAACCCTATATATATATATATATATATATATATATAAAGGTAGTGTATATATATATAATAGGTATATATTTATATATAATATATATATATATATATATATATATAAAATATATATATATATATATATATATATATATATATATTTATATATATATATAATATAATATATATATATATATAACTTAGAGGTAATGATAAATAATATTGCCAAGACCAGGAAGAACATTCTTTATTACAAGCTTCCAGAGGTTAAAACTCATCATCATTTGAAAACAGACAAGGATGAGAATCAATAAAATTACAATAAAAACGAATTGTCATAATAAATTTCAGCAAAATACTAACGAAATATAAAATGAACAAGTAAATACAAACTAAAAGGGTGAGACGTAAAATAACGAAAAATTAAAAACACAAACATAAAAATATGAAAATAAAACTAAGAAATGTAAACAAACTACAATTTCACAAAGTAAAATATTTAACGACCTAGTACCTACTTTTAACGATAGCTAGTTGAATACCAGACGATTTGTTGTTCAATTCCGGCTTCATCTTTTTAATAGTCATGACTGAAAACCAAAGGTCCAGTCTGTTTGAACAAAAGACAGTACCCGAAAATCCAGGTCAGTGAAAGGATGGTCCTGTGCTAAACTGTGTTCTACTTTTGATGGCAAAGAAAAGGGTATTTGGAAAGGGGAAACCTAGTTCAATGAAAGACCAGGAGTGGGTCTGTGTTCCAAAAATTTATTGTCTGAAAGGATTTGGATGTCTGAATGCCCTAGTGCTTTCAAACCTTTGTATTACTGTAGGTATGTAGATGATACTTTCCTTGTGTTTAAGGAATTATCACATGTTGATTTGTTTTTTGAATATTTTAATTCTCGTCACCCTAACATTTCTTTTACTTGTGAGACGGAACAGGATAATAAGTTGTCATTTTTAGATGTACAGGTATACAGAAATAGTGGCAAATTTGAGACCTCTGTTTATAGGAAAAGTACTTTTACTGGCTTGGGATTGAATTACCTCAGTTTTTCACAAAGTTGTATAAGATGAACTCAATACGCACTTTGATTAATAGAGCCTACAATGTTTGTTGTGATTTTTAATTTATTTCATCAAGATATGGTTTTCCTCCAGAATTACTTTTCTGAAAACTCATATCCCATTTTTGTATTTTACAAAGTTCTGAAAAATTTTTAAATGAAAAGTTTTGTCCCAGACCAGTGTACAGTACTGCTAGTAAAGATGTAAAGTACATTAAATTGCCTTACCTTGGTCATAGTAGCTATATGGTCCGAAAAAAAGTTACAAGAAATACTTAAGCATTGTTTCCCTCAAATCAGTTTCCGGTTTGTTTTCTGTAATCCTTTACAATAAGATCACTTTTGAGAGAAAGCCTACTCTGCCT
>NC_089786.1:27243043-27245543 GCF_040412425.1 Macrobrachium rosenbergii
GTAGTGTTTGGTGACATCTGGAAATTTTAAATTAAATGACAAGTAAAAACTTACTTGGCAAAATGAAAATATTTATAATCCTTAATATATCGAGCCAACAGTCTTGTTGAGAGAAGATAAAAGGGAATTGTCACACTTGAGTTGAATTATTGAGTCAACAAGTCATTTTCACTTTGTACACATGCTTTAGAAAGCTGAAGCAAAAGAACGAGACGGGTTACATGGCGGCAATTTTTCAAATAGTCAATGAAATCCCCAGGATTCAATCATTTTGATGAGATCACAAAACCCAGGTTCGTCAAATCCAGCTTATCCGTTCCAGAAAGTCTTACTAATATTCATAGACAAACATTTGAAAATATACCTTTGGCGGAGGAAACTAAATAGTTTTTGTAATATTACAGTAAATGCAAAACAAAATTTCTTATATTGGGAGAAATAAACTAATAGTTAACGTCAAGAAATAAAAAAATTAGAATAAATATCGAAGATATAAAAGTACAATCAGTCATTATAGCTAATAAGAGAATTTTACCAGCAATCCGCATGCTGTCAGACCTTTGAAATCTAATAGCACTCAGATCGCCGACATCAGCAAGAGCAACGACGAAATAAAGGAATTAGTTTAATTTTCTGTTCTCGTTCTCCCTTGCATAAAGGACAACTGAATTAATTCCATCCAGGTTTCAGATGGGAAGAGGACTTAGAACTTTTCCACTGTACAAAGAAGGCTTTGTAAAGGGACGTTCTAAAAACATTCTGCTAGGGAACTGGGGCTGCACTCCCTAGGATGAGAAAATGGAATGGTTCCTTTTAAGGTAAAACTACGCACCCGCAAAAATGAAAACCTTATTTTACACTTCAAATTCAATTCTGCTTTTGCCCTGTCATTGGATGCTTATGTTGCCACAACATACCGCTACTTTCGTAAACAACGTTAAATATAAAACTGAATAGGGTAAATATATATTACTTTATCTCTAAAATTCTTTTCAGATATACAAACATACATATGTACTGGTCATTGAAAAATCAGGAATAACAACTTGTAAAATCTCAACTCAGATAAATTTAATCAGTTTGTGTGGCCTCATACGAGATTTTTTGAGCTAAAAATATTAGACAAACAATCAGGTTTTGCTCTTCTGTTTAAGGTTTTCAGGTTTTTAGGGATGAATATTATTTCATTTATCTTATATAAGTAATGATAAAAAAATTTAGGTTTTGTTTTGCATTGAAAATAAAATACTTTTTCTAACAATAAAAAAAACCAGAAGAATAAAATTCCAAAGCATAATCACATAATAAAAGAAAGTATCACTAAACCCTGTAATCCTATGTCAGGCTTCAGAAGCCTTATATACTAGTATATTGCTTCAGAAGCCATTCCGGGGGAAACTCGGGTACGAAGCTCTTATGTTCCGACTTCTTATATGACATTGGTACTGCCAGGCCATGTCAATTGGGAGACCGAGATTCGTTCCTGATGTGAGTCAGAAATTTGTTTTTGTACAACGCGTTCTCATATATATATATATATATATATATATATATATATATATATATATATATATATATATATATATATATATAACTATATAAAATATAACGTGATAATATATATATACAAGGTCCTTTACCTAGCAGGTAAAGGGACCTATAAAGATGCCTAGCACTAGTATATTTTATATATATATATATATATATATATATATATATATATATATATATATATATATATATATATATATATATATATATATATATATATATATATATATATATATATATATATATATATATATATATATATATATATATATATATATATATATATATATATATATATATATATATATATATATATATATATATATATATATATATATATATATATATATATATATATATATATATATATATATATATATATATATATATGAATTATATATCAAACCACCGTGATTCTTATACAGCCATTAAGCTACAAACGTCCTTTAATATCCGATTCACTCTACCTCGGGAATAACATATTTTCATATATGTTACCCGAATAAGTTCGCCGTCCCGTGGGTGGCCGTGTGGTTAAAATTCGCGTCACTGTAGTCCTGAGTTCTTCTCTTCCGTGGTTCGAGCCCACGAGACGGCGAACTTATTATCAATAAAAAAATTCCCCTTAGGGTAACACATAAGAGAATATATTATTCCCGAGGTAAAGTGAATTGATATTAAAGGACGTTTAGTAAGCTTAATGCTTATATATATATATATATATATATATATATATATATATATATATATATATATATATATATATATATATATATATATATATATATATATATATATATATATATATATATATATATATATATATATATAATTTCCAACTCTCTTAAACAGCTCGAAGAACAATCCAACGAAGTCAGAGAAAGGCACTATTCATATTGAATTTTTTTACAATAGACCGATGTTTCACAATACATCTTAGTTTCGTTTT
>NC_089786.1:27250543-27283043 GCF_040412425.1 Macrobrachium rosenbergii
GTATATCATTTAACTAGGCCTGACGTCTAGGAAATGTGGAGTGAGTAGTCTTATAAATACAAACAAACACACACATAAACACAGGCATACAATCATTAAGTGTGAAAGGTTTATTCTGTCTTTGACAATGTCCTTTCCAAAAATTAGGGATTTATAACATTGATACAACATTTTCTTCCATGAGAAAAATTTAAGTCGAACACCTCTCAAATATGCAAATATCTTCCATTAAGCTCGAGGTGAAGCCAGAGATATTTAAATAACTGGCGCTTATTTTGGTTATTCAGGGGAATACGATTTCATGTCATTGAAATTACAAAAACAACGAAAATGTTGGTTGGGATTATTAAGTTCTTTTCAGATTGGAATCCGTGACTGATTTCATGTCATTGAAATTAAGCAGAAACAACGAAAAAGTTGGTTAGGATAAGATTATATCATTTCAGGTTCTTTTCACTGGTTTTGAAATTTCCTACAATACCTATAAGAATAAAGAGATTATTTCATTTTATTTTCATGTGATATTATATTATATATATATATATATATATATATATATATATATATATATATATATATATATATATATATATATATATATATATATATATATATATATATATATATATATATATATATATTTATATTCATATTTATATTTATATTTATATTTATGAATGTCTTTTACTGTAGTACGACATTACAATGTGAAGATAAAAGGCCCATAAAACACTATTTGAACATTGCAACCATATATTTCGAGCATATCCTTATGGGCCCCTGTTCATTGGTAAAATATGGACAGATGATATGTTACAATAGTATATATACAATGCATATGTAGGTGTGGCAGTAAGTCTCCGTTGGTATTTTGATGAATGTCTTGGAGCAAAATAAGAACAAAAATTCGCTCCCGAAAAGATTCCGAAATGTGTTAGTTAGGTTAAGGAAAAGGGAGGATATCATAATCACAAAATCTGAAAAAGACGGGAAAATAGTTCTCTTAGATAAGGAGGCATACATCAATAAGCTTCAAGAACTTTTAAACGATGCAGAGACCTATGATATATTAAGGAAAAATCCCACAACAAATGCTGCTGCCCAATTTAACAGATCATTCAGAACCATAGGGGGTAATAAGAAGAACATAGAATTCCTAGAGACATTATAAATAATCAGCCCCTCTCTGCCCAATTTTAATGGCCTCCCAAAAACACACAAAGATGGGATTCCTTTACTCCCCATTATATCTAGCACGGGCTCTTCTATGTGTAAATTATGAAAATGGCTTGTAGACCTGTGATCACCTTTTCTAGGAACCTTTTCATCCTCCCAAGTCAAATATGCAGAGGATTTCATGCAAAAAGTTAATAGTTTAAATATTCCCTCAAATAACAAAATTTCTCTGCCTAGACGTCGAGTTATCATTTACCAAAGTCCCGATCGCCGGCGTGTTGTCTTTTTTAAAGACATAGATAACACTCTAAAACTAATCAACCAATTTGTAACTAACAAAGTGTTTTCTTTCGATGGTGAGTTTTACAAACAAAAATCTGGCTGTTGCATGGGCACCCATCACCCCTTTCTAGCAAACTTGTACATGGAATATTTCTAAACAGAAATTTTGTCGCCCATCAGACCCCATAATAATCTGGCTTAGATACGTCGATGATTTTTTTTTACTTTCTAGGGCAATAGCTGGGGAGACTTCAGCGAATTTTTTAACAGACTAAATTCGCTGGTTCCGACCATAAAATTCAAAATGGAATGGGAAAAGGACGGAAAATTGTCGCTCCTAGATGTACTAATCATAAGAGAACAGAGAGGATGTACTTTCACAATAGGCCTATGTGGGAAACCCACCTTCGCTGTTTCTTATATTAATTTCCTAAGCTACCACGATGTCTCCGCAAAGATCATGGTAGGGTGCAACTTATTCCTCAGGGGCTTAGAATATGTACAAATGGATACCTAGATAAAGAATTCAACACGATCCGCCAACACCTAACGCAACTGCTCTATCCACCACACCTTATTGAGAAGGCTGTTAATAAAGCGAATAAAATACATTACAGAGGTACCACTCACAACAGACAAATAGATTTTAACAACAAAATAAAGCTTCCGTACGATGAAAACATCCAAAAACCCACAGAACACTTCAGGTCTAATAATCCTTTTATTTTCTATTATTCCAATTCCATCGGGAGCTCGCTTATTAATGTATACTTAACAAAATAATTACAAAGATTAACAGAGCACAAAAGATCATGAGGTATGCTTCGGAGAGTTCGGGGATTTTCTTACATATCAGGGATAAAGGCCACACCATAAACTGGAGTGGGGCGGAGCTGATTTTTAAAAGTGGCTGTCCGTACAAAAGGAAGATGCTGGTATCTGCTATCATCAATCAAACCAACACTATGATCTTGTCAGGAGGACATTGGAAATCGGATGACATCGACGAGTTAATCCTCAGGGCTCTTCTTAAGCAGGTGTTCCAGAAAATACAATCACCAGGCACATTGCCAGACAGAAGTTAATAAGGCCAAAAAACACCAGGGAATTGCTTAATTTCCATCCTTCCTGGGAAACGGTCACCTGCACACCAGCGAAGACTTACTGCCACACCTACATATGGTTTCTTTATATACCCTTGTAACATATCATCTGTCCATATTTTACCAGTGAACAGGAGCACAGAAGGAAGTGCTCGATATACATGGTTGCAACGTTCAAATAGTGTTTTATTGGCTTTTTATCTTCATATATATATATATATATATATATATATATATATATATATATATATATATATATATATATATATATATATATATATATATATATATATTATTATATATATTATTAATTCACACACGATATATATATATATATATATATATATATATATATATATATATATATATATATATATATATATATATATATATATATATATATATATATATATATATGTGTGTGTGTGTGTGTGTGTGTGTGTGTGTGTGTGATATTTTTCTTTTATTGTATGTTTTTAGTCTCTCACTTATTACCTTGTTATTCTTCTATGTGCGTGTCCACAGCGCCTCACTTTGTGCCAACTGTATATTCTTGAAGATAATTTATTTTAAGTATTGATGTCTCTCAGGAAGGCGTACTGAGATGAGTTCTATAATTTCTTCACTTTAATAAAGAACTTAGTATTATAAAGATCAGTACAAAATTAACAGGTTACAGTGGTATAGACAAAATCACTCTTGAGTAATTAACTTGACTCAGTGTATATTGGGAACACAAAAGCGAGGGGAGATGTACTCTCCCTTAATGGACACAGTTCCAATCTGCTTCTCTCCTGTCGCTCTTCAGACTCTTGAACCCCTGGATTTCTTGTTTTCTGCAATCTCCACCTCCTTTTAGTCCTAATGGAAGGATTTATCTGCAAGGCCTCCCCTTCAAATAGTTGATTGGGAAGGGCTGTAGTGAGTGTGATTCAAATCTCTCCTTAGAGGACTTGATTGGAGGTGATCTTAGGAAGGTGTGTGAAAGACCCTAGCATGTTTGATTGGAGGGTGTTAAAGCACATCACTTTGTCCAGCCCCCAATTTCCTGGAATTTCCATGAAAACGCCTCCTATTGAAGGCCGGGTTATAGAGCTGGCCGATGTAAGCTTTTTGGCTGTGCTGACTCATGATTTGATTAACTTAATTGCGATGCCACTACTTCCCACTTTTATTATCGGTTTTATGGCTTTCGACGCGATATACCTGCTCACTGTTTTTGAGTTCATGCAAAGTTCTACCTCAGTCAGCGTATTTGAATCCACGATAATAACAACAGCTTTTAGGCGCTATCACTGTTCTCTCTGCCTCTCTTTTTGTTATTATGTCTCTCTCTCTCTCTTTACTTTTTCAATTTTCTATATTTCTCTTTCTCTCTTTTTTCTACCTAACTTCCCTACACTACACTATATATATATATATATATATATATATATATATATATATATATATATATATATATATATATATATATATATATATATACATTATACATATTACATATCATACATGGCAATGGATACACCATCAGGGAAGCGCCATCTACATATCAGTAAGGACACCTAGACCAAAACCCGGAACAGCATTTTACATTATTTTATTGGGACATGTTTCGAGCTGTACTCTCACTCATTATCATCCTACAAAATTAAAATGATAATGACAATTACAATTCTTATAATGAAATTCACAATAATACAGCAAAATTACAATAAAAATTATAGGAATACGTTTAAAAGAATATGTATGATTATTTTAGATGAAAACTTAATCACCTTGCATGTTCGTCCTTTTATAATTATAAAACAGAGACCAGGTATTTACTTAGTACTAACGAGTTCAATATCATACAAAGTCTAGCTAAAGACAAATCCATTGTGGTTACAAAACCGATAAAGGCAATGGTGTAATTTTTCTGAATAAGACAGAGTATATTGAGAAAATGATGGACATCCTCAATACTCAGACCAAGTTCCAGGTAATTAAAAAAGTACCCTTTCAAATGTATTGTGCATTTAGAAGATAAAGTCAATAGAATATTAGACAAGCTATATAAATCTGGCTGTTTTTCCAAACAGGCTTTTCATGGCCTTCAAGCATTTGGGTCTAGACCAGGGCGACTATATGGATTCCCCAAGGTCCATAAGGATTTTATCAGCTATTGGAACTACCAGATTTCTTGTTCCCATTCTTGTGCCGTTGACCACAAATGAGTATATACCTTAAATGACTCCTTTCATTTTATTAACTGCCTGAGAAACTGTAGTTTTAATAGTTGTGTTATGGCTTCATTTGATGTGAAGTCTCTGTTTACTCAAATTCCACTGGATGAAACGATTGCCATCTGCCTAAATGAGCTGTTTAAAAATGATGATACTGTCAGTGGGTTTAACAGGTCGCGGTTAAAGGAGCTTGTAGTCTTAGCTACCAAAGAATGTTACTTTTTGTTTAACGGTTTGTTATGTAAGCAAACTGATGGTGTAAGCACGGGATCCAGTATAGCAATATCTTTGGGAAATGTGTTTGTGTTTTATGGAGAAAAGAGGATTAAACTATTGTCCTTTAGATTTTAAGCCCTAACTGTACAGGAGGTATGTTGATGATACGTTCTTGATCTTTAAGAGTCGTGATCAGATTACTCGGCTTTTGGAGTGCCTTAATAGTAAGCATATTAATATAGATCTTACTTGAGAAATCGAAGATAATCATACGCTTGCTTTCCTAGATATTCAGGAAAAAAATTCTTGATGATAAACTTCATACTTCAGTCTTTAGAAAGCGTACTTTCACAGGTCTTATGTCTAAATTTCAGTCAGCTACACTTTTGAAATATAGATGAATTTGATATTTAACCTAGTAACCAGAGCATATAAAATTTGTTCTAGCTTTCTGAATTTGCGTGAGAATTGGAATTTCTAAGGTCACTTTTAAAAAACAATGGCTATCCGTTGAATTACGTGAATACATATAAATTATAGGTAAACAAACAACCGAAGCTACCGCAAACGCAAAGAAACCTGTTATTTATTTCCCTTTAACCTTTATTGGAACTCATAGTTATGATTTAAAAATCATTTAATTTCTATTTTGTCTGTTTTGTTTGATCTATAAAGGGCAGTATAGTGGTTGTGATACCACTTACGTTGGAAAAACTGTCAGATCAGCTTGGATGAGATGGTTTTAACACCTCGGTAAGTCTTATCGTACAGGCAATTATCTTCCAAGGCCTAGTTACAGTGCAATTAGATACCACAGCGAGGTGACTGGTCACCCTTTACATGTTGATGATTTTTTCTGTTTTAACAACTGCTCAGTTTGCTACAGATCTCGACATTTTAGAAGTTCTCTACTCCATCAAGATAAAGCCTTCTTTGGCTAGAAATGTGGCTGTAACCTCACTTTTGTGTTTTTAGTCTGCGCTTTACTGGCTTGTATATTAGCCATTGTATTTAATGTGCCTCTGTACCCTCCGATTTTGTCACTTAAATTCAGTATTTTGCTTTGTTTTATTTTATTTTATTTATTGATTTATTTTATTGGCCATCTTTTAAACGTATTTTTATTATTTTTATAGTAATTTTGCTTTATTACTGTGAGTTCTATTATAAGAATTGTAATTGTCATTATCATTGTAGGCTGATAAGAAGTGAGAGTACTGCTCGAAACATATCTAAATAAAGTTATGTAAAATGCTGTTACGGTTTCTGGCTTTGGTGTCCTTCTGATGAGAAAGTGGACTGGGTAGGAACAGCCAAATCATTTTGTAATTTAGAAAAATTTGGATCGTTGTCTATTGAAGATTTCAACATTTGTAAGTGTATTGTTTATGGTGCATGTTCTTTTAAGTGTTATTCTAATGTTCCTGGAAGGTTTTTAAACTCGTACAGTAACCTTAAAAAAGATGAATCGTTACACATTACGAAAGCAGATAAATCAAATGCTCTTGTGTTAATAAATAAAATTGACTATGTAAATAAGATGTTAGGATTGTTAAGTGACCAAGAAACGTATTCAGTTCTGAACCATAATCCGCTAGAGAAAGTTAACAGTAGCTTCAATAAAAAACTTAAGACATTGTTGAGGGGAAAAGATGATTTAATTAAGAAATTTTGTATTGTATGTGCATCATTGCCTTACCTTTATGGACTTGTTAAAACTTCACAAACAAAATAACCCTGTACGACCTATTATTAGTTCTGTTGGGTCATCAACTTATAATTTGTCAAAGTGGGTTGTCAGTGAATTGTCACCTCTTTTGGGAAAAATTTCAGGGTTTTCAGTAAAAAATAATTTCTGTTTTTTAAACCGTCTCAGAAGCTGTAACATTAATTACGAATTTAAAATGGTTAGCTTTGATGTAATTTCACTATTCACTAAAGTTCCAGTTGACGATCTGATAACTTTTTTAGCTGATGAGTTGGGTAACTATGAATTTTCTCTGCCAGCTGACACCATCTAAGAGTTACTAAAACTGTGTATAAAGGAATGTAAGTTTACTGTTAATGGAAATTTCTATGAGCAGAAGTTTGGTATGGCGATGGGGAACCCTTTGTCGCCGCTTTTAAGCAACATCTACATTGAGTTTTTCGAAAAGAAACTTTTATCAAATATTTTACCGGCGAATGTTCTTTGGTTTAGGTACGCAGATGATATATTTTTATGTATGACCGTTGCGTGAGGATGTAAATCGATTTTTATTTAGATTAAATGCTCTAGTTCCCTCTATAAAGTTCACATTTGAGGAAGAAAAAGATTCCATTTTACCCTTTTTAGATGTAAGTGTGCATAGACACGGCAACAGATTGAAATTTTCAGTTTTTAGCAAACCTACAAATGTATGTTCTTACATTCACTTTTACTCCAATCACCATTTGAAAGTTAAACTATCGGTATTTTCTTCAATGTTTTAAGAGCGTTAAGATTTTGTTGTCCAGAATTTTTAGAAGACGAGATTATAAAGATTTATGATATTGCTTTCACATTGGAGTACCCGACATTTTTAGTCGATGTTGCTTTAAGAAAACGTTTTATGCATATGACCATGTACAAACTTTTGATCGTTGTTATTTGCTTGTTTTACCTTTCGACTACAGGTTTCTCTCTTTGCCAAAAACATGTAAAGTTTTTAATGTTAATGCTGTTTTTAGTAACACTCAGTCGGTGAGAACAATTTTGATAAAGAACTCTCCCCATTTACAAACAGGTTGCATATACGAAATTCCATGTGGAGATTGTAATAAAAAGTATATTGGTCAAAGTGGTAGACTGTTGTCATCAAGACTGAATCAACATAGATATTGTGTACGAGTAGGTAATATATCGAGTGCCCTCTTTCTATATATGAACAATTCTGATCAATCAATTAATTGGAAAAATTCAAAGGAAATTTTGTTTTGAGGGGATATTAATAAAATAAACATTATAGAATTTAGCATAATAAAACATAAGTCAAGTAGCCTGTTTAATATTAACAATGGGCAATAGAAGCTAGATACCTAGCTTACGAAATGTATTGTTGAAAACTCAGTAACTATGTAATAGACTGCTTAGCAGTTTCGTTTCCATTTTTATCATTTATCCTTTAAGTGTAATTCTTGGCTGTGGACCATTTGCTTCTTGGTTAGGCTGTTTGGCTGTTCTGTATTTTACCTTTCTTCATTTTTATGTTTACCGTTGAAATTTCGAAGCTGTTTTTCATTCTTATATCGTACCCTGATGTGGTGTATCAAAAATACACGAAAGCCTTTCATTATTTACAATCTTCACAACTGGCTCCGGATATACAATCTTCATATATATATTTTACTTTGATCGTAGAATATATATATATATATATATATATATATATATATATATATATATATATATATATATATATATATATATATATATATATATATATATATATGTGTGTGTGTGTGTGTGTGTGTGTGTGTGTGTGTGTGTATGTGTTGGTGTGCATGTGTTAGATTTTACTGAAACTTCACATAAGAAATGTCTGTTGACCAACATCGTGAAGTGTTGAATTTGTGTAATTCCTTGCAAATTCTTATTTTTACAATTCAGAACAACTTTCGAATCTCCTCTGACCATTCAGCGTGATCGCGTATAGCTACCGATTTTTTTTTTATAGGAAGGCATGGATTATGGATTTAGCCACAACACGCTTGGTTGTGGGGAAAGGCTTCCTTTCAATGGCTATTTTATACAGCAGATGTTTCTGGGGGATTTTTTCGCAGATATGAGCAAATCTGGACGAGGAAATAGAAAAAAATAATACTGAACTGTTAGGAAAAGCCTTGTCTTACTTTCAAGAATATGTAGTAATGGAACAATATAGGAAAATTATAAGCGAGTGAAAATTAGTTTTTTCGTCTGTTAATATTTTTCAAACCTATTTTTGAAGGAAATCATGTTTGAAAGATTTCTCTAATCAGAACAATTACCTGCTTCTTATTGTCTAGAATTAGATAAAAGTAAAAAAAAAGAGAACATATTAGTTTAAGGAAAATTTTCCCCTTTTCTTGAATTTTTAATATTGTATTCTACGAAAATTCATTTTAACGGCAGCGTATATCCAAAATATTTTTGTATTGACATCAGATTTACATCGAAAATAAGGTAAAACGAATAATAACAAATATTCTGTCATGGAGATAAGAGAAGGTTCATTATCGAAAGCCTTGTCAAAAACATTTTAACACTATAATAGAGCTTTACGCTGAAGGTTTAATATGCAAAACTTCATACAACACGTCTTATTTTAATTTATTATTATTATTATTATTATTATTATTATTATTATTATTATTATTATTATTATTATTATTCATTCAATCCACAACCATATGGAACAAGCCCACAGGGGCCATTGACTTGAAATTCAAGCTTCCAAAGAATTTGGTGGTCCCTAGGAAGAAGTAAAAGGAAGTGAATGGAAATACAGAAAGAAGAGATCCCACTCATAAAAAAAATAAATAAATAGATAAAAATATATGAAAATCGAAGAATAATATTAAGGTAGTAATGCATTGAATTTTCGCTTGAACTTTTGTAGTTCCATCTACACGATATCCTCTGGAAGGCTTTTCCACAGTCCAACGGTGTGAGGAATAAAAGTCCTCTGGAAATGAGAAGTTCAGTGGCGAGACACATTTACTGCATGTTGGTGCTGCTGTTCGGCGAATCCGGTTGCTCTCGGCAGTTAAAGGGGATCAGGGATCAGCTGTAAATGTGAAAGATCTCTGTTGAAATACAACTTGTGAAAAAGTGACAAACAAGTCACCATCCGTCGATGGTCCGACTCATAACTGCAGAAACTTGCCACAACGAACCACTCTATCTGAAAGAGATAAATCTTTGGCAGACATCTTTGGCAGAAGCAGACATCCACACCAGTAAAGGAAGTAAAAATGACCTAAAACAGGTTGCATTGATCTTATCACTGTTATAAATGTATGGGGCCTTACGAACAGTACCTAACTTCCGTGCGGCATTTGCTGAAACTTTCATTAGATGTTTCTCAAAAGTTAGACATGAGACAAAGTTACACCTAGAATAATTAAGGCTTCAGATTCGGTGAGCAAAGTTTCATCTACCTGAAGGGGAGGATGGGTTTGGAAATCTGTAGGAGATCTGCTATTCAATAGTGTTTTCGTTTTACTAGAGTTCAGCCTCATACCCCACCGACTACACCATTCCCTGATCCGGTACGCGTGCCGATTGAGGGCAGCTTAATTTCCCATAAGCGGTGACTTTACTACACCCACGGCATACCGAACAATCTTGCTTTCCAGGCCAACAACCATATCACTTGTATACACCAAAAATCTACAGACGCAATAGGCCTTGGTTCACTTAAGATCCCGCCCACAGTAAATTACTGCTGCCTGCCTGTAAGGATATCTTGAAGTAATCATAAAACATTATCACCCACTCCAAAATTCTGAAGTTTATAAATAAGTGCCTTGGGATTTACTAAATCGAAAGTAGCACTAAAATCTATTTGAATTACTCTGCACTCAAAATTCTTATCAAGGTTCTCTTGCAAAATGCATCTCAAGTCTAAAAGAACATCGCAGGTACCTAACTGCTTTCTATGTGAATACTGGTTATCAGCTAACAATTCTTTAGATTCTACATACTTAAATACTGGCTTAAAAATAAGTTTTTCAGCAACTTTGGGGAGCGCAGGGAGAATAGAAATTGGCCTGTTGTTACTGCAGTCTGCAGATATGTCACTCTTTGGAATAGGCACTGTATTACTAAGCTTGCGCTCATCCACTAGGATACTAAGTCGACAAAAAAATTTATAAAATCTACTAATCTTAGGAGACAAAACACTAGAACCCCAGCGCCGCCCCCCCCTTTTTTTTTAAACCGGGGGAAGAAACCATCAGGATCTTTTCTATCCCAGCTATCAAGATTATCCAGAATTTTCTTAGCATCCCTGGAGCAAAATGCAAATTTTTAAAGAATATATTCATGATGGCAAGTATTGGGGAGTGGGACATCCTCAGCTGATTGCTTAGCTTTAAAAGCTCGATGAAGCAGTTCAGCCTTTTCCTCAGGTCAGTAACCAATCTGCTATCATTTGTTAGTAGTGTTGGAATGGAAGACGAGCCTGACCCAAAGATGGATGATACAAATTTGGTCCACCACAGATGAGGCTGAGTAATTCCTTCAAGTTTCCACTTCAACGAATTATTGTAATTTCTCTCGGCTGTATAGTATGTTCTATTCGGAGCACGGCGAGGATCAACAAAAATGGTGCAATTTTCATTTAAACGATTTTGTCTCCATGCATTGAATTTGGTCTGTTTGTCATGGTAGACTCGTCTATATGTATCATGAAACCATGGCTGGTCATTTCTCCTAAATTTGATGACCTTTCTAGAGACATATCTTATTAAAATGTACATTTTTGTTTTACAAATTTATGTTCAGATTAATTGCATAAGCTGTTTCACCTAACGGACAGTGGCTCAAGAAAAATGCAAAGCAAGAATCATCTCAATACTTTTTTTTATCAATTAAAACAATAATATATATATATATATATATATATATATATATATATATATATATATATATATATATATATATATATATATATATATGATAAAATATATATATATACACTATCAAGGTGATTTCTATATCATATATATATATATATATATATATATATATATATATATATATATATATATATATATATATATATATATATATATATATATATGTGTGTGTGTATGTCTGTGTAGAGTGTATTGATACTTAGAAATCTCACCTGATAGTGTATGATATTACTAAAGCCAGGTAGACCATTTTATCATGCAAGGTTTCGAAGTAAAACCTCATCATCAGGCTGAAATCAATAACAAAAACAGAAGTCGTTGGATTAATCAAATACAGGGGTACAGGAACTGAAATTACGAATGAAACGTAAGATTAAAGCACTAATAAAACATAAAAGAACAGAAAATTTAAATCAAAATAATATTCAAGTCAAAAAGTAAATATAAGGTAAAATAGCAGTTGACCAGTAGAGTAACTTCTGAGAAATAAATCATACGATTGCTAATTGTATATATACCGAACAAGTTATTTTTCAGGTTCGGTTTCAGGGGTTTCGATCTGTTCTAGCAGAAAGACAGCACTTTAAAATACGATCAGTCTTGGGCTAAAGCTGTTTCTCTTATGGTTTTAAAAGGAGGCTTGAAAATAGGAAATCTCGCTCTAAAAGAGTGACCCCTGTGTTTCAACATTCTGTATGAGCCAGCGAGAACTGGCCCCTACGTATCACAAGCTACTGTGCGAACAGGCAAAGAAATCAACATCGCTCTAATTAGGGTAAACAGGAGGAGTAGGTGCCTCCCCCATAGTGATCTAACAGTAAAAACAAAGTGAAACCTAATTTGAGGAAAACTTTGTTTAACCATTTCTTGTAAGTTTTTTCCTTGACCCTATAGTTACTTTCCTCAACGTACGGTAATCTGAAGTACTTTACATCTTTACTGTCAGTAATGTGCACCGATCGGTGACACAATTCCTCAAAATTTGTCAAACAAAGTAAGAGTTCGCAGTAAAAGTTTTTGGAGGAAACCTTGCCCTGTTGGAAAACTTCAAAATCATTAGACATTTCAAGCTGACTTTATCGTAGTACATACTAAAAAAATGTCTTTTTCTTGTAAACAGAAGTTTAAAATGCGCCTTTATAGGTATACAAATACAACATTGGCTGGGAATTAGTGGAATTTTTTATATTATTCTTGGTTTAATATTTTCAGGTTAAATAACAATTTAAACATTAGAAATAGAGAGGCTGAATAACTGGAGGTTTTATGCGCACAAGATATTAATTACAAAATACTTCAATGATCTAGAGAATTAGAAGTATTGTACTTCATATTGATGATTATATAACGAGGTGAGCGTTTGTCTCCCTTAGCACCAGTCCTTGGTGCCTTGTCTCTGTAAGCTGGTAACCAATGTGTGTATGATTGTTAAGCCAGGCAGACTGAGTCAACCTCATTGCAATCCAGCTCAACTGCACAGGTGTTACAGGTAAGTCTGGATTTTAGCAATTAATGCCGGTGTCAGTTTCTTTCACTAGAATCTAAAAAAAATTTTTCCTTGTTTCAATATTCCACTCTCCCAAGTCAAGCCCCTTTGTCTACAAACCTAGCATGTGCATTTCCCTTATGACTTAAGTCCAATATTGAATAAATTTAGCTCAGTGATATAAGTTAAAGCTCTCCCCATTGTGTTAAACTTGTGTTAATTAGATCTAGATTCATATTTTCCTCCATAGTGAATAATTATTTCAAGTGAGAGAATTTTTCGCGTCTGTGAATGTTTATCTGGAAACCTTTTCCAGAGTCAGGTTATCTGGCCCTTCGTGTCCTGCAACCTGCACCCTGTGAACGTTTGCCTTAGAAGAATTCATCTTACCCTTGGTAATGGCAAGATAACTTCTGAAATTGATAGTCATCGAGAGCCACGTGTTACGGCTCCATCAAGCGTTCTCCTTGCGGAATATTCATTTCATTGTAGAAACTAGTTACTAAAGAGTTGTTATAAGATTCTTGTTGCTCTCTTTTGCTGGGATGTAGCCTCACCAGATTTATTCCATTTCATTTGTAACTATAATTGTTGTGGTACATCGAGTGTGTAACTGATGGTTGAATTGCAAGCCAGCCAAGATTAATTCTAGTTGTTTGAGTTATGTAAATAAAGTAATTAAGATAATCAGTGGTTTCCTGGCGACCTACCATTACTTTTGCTCGTTTAAAGGTAAATTACAAGGTAAGTGGGATCACTGTTTACATTTATTGCTCCCGCACTGGGATCCGGGTGTTGGCCCATAAGGCAAACCTCAATTAAAGTTCATCTCAAATCTTCCCATACTCAACATGTAACACTATAACATATATATATATATATATACTATATATATATATATATATATATATATATATATATATATATATATATATATATATATATATATATATATATATATATATATATATATATATATATGTGTGTGTGTGTGTGTGTGTGTGTGTGTGTGTGTGTGTGTGTGTGTGTGAGTGTGTGTGCGCGAGTGTGTAAATGTACATATATGCACATGTGTGTTATGTCCATACGTGCTTATGAATTAGAATATTCGAAACCAAAATCAGTAACAATGCAAAATTTGAAGAAAGTTAGATATTCTATTTTTCTGATCGGTATTGGAAACTTTCCCTTTCAGGGGAATTTTTTTTTTACAAAATCCAATTCTGCTCCATTAGTGGACGTCAAGATTTAAAAAAAAAGCAGTCATACTGAAATGATTTAAAAGTCAGACAAAAAGTTAAATTTTTTTTAATATATAGACAGGTTCTGCATTTTTCGTATCTGGTAAAAAGTGACCAGTAGATTGTATATGCATATTTCAGCCTAAAAGCAATAAAAACGATTGTCCTTTGGCTGCTATGGTGAGGATTGGTCTGTCCAGCTCTAATAAGTATATCTGAATTCGAAAGGTAAATGTATGTCCGAAAGGCAATACACTTTTAATTCTTCTCGTGGTCAGGTCGGCAACGTGTGATTTGGGATGCGGGTTTCAGTCCCTCCACTGGGCATCATAATTACTTCATACATCTTGCACTTGGATCCAAGGTTTTGTAGAGACAAACGTATTAAAAAGCTCAAAATTCGGCATTCAAAAGGGCATTTACCAAATACATATGCATGCATATATATATATATATATATATATATATATATATATATATATATATATATATATATATATATATATATATATATATATATATATATATATATATATATATATATATATATGTGTGTGTGTGTGTGTGTGTGTGTGTGTGTGTGTGTGTGTGTGTGTGTGCGTGTATGTGAGTGTGTGTAGAATCTACTAGTCACTTTTTACCAGATATACGTGATAGTAATAGCCACAATGCCCTTTTACCTTTCTCGAATTCTTGGCGCTTTTTTGGATAAGCTTGTCAGTACAAAGCCTTAAGGTCCAAGCGCATGAAATATGAAGAAATTCTGATGTGCAGTAGTGGGAAACGGACCCGGGTCCGTTAATCAGAACGAGGTACCATTGTCGACCTGACCACGCAAAGGATAAAAGTCTATTGCCTCTCATACATATATATACCTGTCGTTATCAGATATATATATTAGAGCTGGAATAGATCCATCCTCGCCACTGTAATAAAGTAAACCCACAAACATAAATATAATAAAATACACGCCAGTGCATTAAATGTCAATCAGCTTACCTCTCCCACAGGTAACAGTGAGCTTGCACTAGCTGTGTCTCTCTTACTAGGCTACTCTCGCCTTAATGGCCCACACTTTCTCAACAGCTCACGATCTTTACCTTACTGGCCCCTTCCACAAGCCAAACGAACATATGGCTTCCCATAGACACTCCTCAAAATCCGGACTTGTAACCGGATATTTTTTCTAGAAACTTTTGTGCTGAATTTATTTCCGCTCCACGTGACCTGTTTCCATGGGTCTTCGAATCAGTTAACATCACTGAGCCTTCACTAGAACTGTCCAAGCCCACCCAATGAGTTCGAAGAAATTCAATGATGTGCCTTGCCCTAACAACGGACCCGTGTGTCCATAGTTTGTTCAATATATACATATATATATACCATTGTCGACCTGATACGCATATATATATAAAAGTATATTGCCTCTCATACATATATATGCCTTTCGTAATATCAGTGTAATATGAATATAAGAGCCCTAAAGACCATCCTAAACACTGAATAAAGTAAACCCACAAACATAAATATGCCCGAAAATACACGCCGTGGTTTTATTAAATGTCAACAATCAGCTAATTTAGCCTTGTGATTCTGACCACAGGTAAAAACGTAAAAAGAAGAAAACAAGTGAGAATTTCATATGACATAGCTCTGTTACTCTCTTACATTTAAAGTAGTGCTATTTACATAAATGACCTTAATGGCTCAAGTACATTGAATGAAACTCAACAGCTCACAGTTCGATCTTTACCTTACTGGCCCCTTCTGAAATGAGCACAAACGAACAAAGAATATGGCTTCCTGCACTGAGACCAAAGGAGTAATAAAAATTAATACTGCCGATGCAAAGAGGACTTGTAACAAGGATATTTTTTCTCCTTAGAAAATATTTGACAAAAGCGTGACTGAATTTATTTCCTGGGCACATTACACAGATTTTCGGCCGTGAAAGGCAGTCCGTGGGACTTCGAACAGAGTTTCTTCCACGTGGTGAGATGCAAGGGCTTCCGTAAAGGGGCAAGCCTTCACTCAAGAATGGCGTGTGGGCTCGAGGGTTGAAGGGCACGAGGAAAGTATACTTTGGAAAGGGGCCACGTGGAGGATGCAAGGGCATCGATGGGGCCAGGGTTGGCCCAGCGTCTTCAATCTTCCAGCCCTTTGCCCTATCAACCTCGTGGGTTTCTGCTTTTATCCCCTCCTACCGGGTGTCAACACAGATGCTTTGACTTTGTGCTGCCCGTAATATTTATATATACCCAAGCCAGATTACTTTTGCCTCGAAGGAAAGATCTTTATCAAAAATATTTAATCTTTTAACCCTTGTTTTTAAGTCGATAAACAGATGGTCTATCGATATGGCAGTAAATGAACAACCAACAACAACAAAGGAGGGGGAGAGGCAATTTGCTGATAATCATAACAAATATATATATATATATATATATATATATATATATATATATATATATATATATATATATATATATATATATATATATATATATATATATATATATATATATATATATATATATATATATATATATATATATATATATATATATATATATATATATATATATATATATATATCATATAACTGTGCAATGTATTTGGATGCCCCATCTGGAGAGAGACGTCTGTATTGTTATGTTGGACCTTGTATGCGATCATGCCGTTCAGCTTTTTTATCTTAGTTTCTGCCCTAAAATATTCCACTACTTTTCGAACACTTTTCCTATGGTTTGTTTAAATTTATAAAATGTATTGGCTTTGTGGGTACCTTCTAACATTATCTCGATCATCCAACTCCACTGAACCGAATATCAAATTTACTACTGTGAAAATATACGAAGATTTGAAAAGGCTTCATGTATCGCGGAGCCGATAAAATTTGTATAACTTAATATCGCTCTAAAATTGGTTGCTTCGGACTCTAAGGTTACCGTCATGCATTCATTCGATTTTTAAGATTTCCTACACCTTATTTGCTCCATTTTTACTACATCTACTAAACAGCCTCTTTGACTGTCAGCATGATTACGGGAAAGCCACTGATCAACATTTTACCAAATTGAATTCTGTATAACCTGGAAGAACTATTGATTAGATTTTGGTGTGATTTCTATCTGGATCTGGACCCAGGATCTTTTAGTCGCTTTGAAAATCAATTCTCAAATATGCTTCAGTAAAATATGCGTGGAATATATTATAAGGAAAGGATGCTGACAATTCTAAGCAGTGTGGTGATACAGCAACATAATTTGAAAGAATTAGAGTGAGGCGATGATTTAGATATAATTCGGTGTTTACAAATGAGTTTGGTTATGAAGCAAGGTATCACCGCCATCGTATTTTGCATTATCAGAAAATTTTCTTCCATAATTATGCAATCAATATAGGATCTTTTCATTAATTTACAAAAAGTTTCTCTGTAAAAGTCCAATCTTTGGACTTCCATTTGCTCTCTCTCTCTCTCTCTCTCTCTCTCTCTCTCTCTCTCTCTCTCTCTCTCTCTCTCTCTCTCTCTCTCTCTCTTTCTCTCCTCTGCAGCATTACTTTATAATTATTCGTCCTTTCGGATTTTATTAATCTTGCATTTAACGGAGTATATTTATATTCTGATGTCATTTTTTCTTGTTTGCTGTTTTTAACTTATTAAGCTCTATGCAGACAAGCTTAGCCTTTTTTTCACACATCGTTAGGAGGCTGCAAAATGAATATCTGAATCTTAGTTGTATTTTCTCCATGTTTTGAGATCTTTGTAAAAGTAACATTGTCTTGTTTTTGTTTATTTTTATTATGGAAGCAACAGTGCCATGTTCAGAAACAGTGAATAGTGAATAGTTCTTCATCCATTTTGTTCCATATCACTCCGTTGTCGTGAAATCCAGGAATGAGGAGACAGGCCCCACACCTTCCCTTGCCCTTGTGCCATTTTACCTCTGCACTATCGCTATGAATCTCTGATTGTTGTCAAAGGTCACATTTCTTTGTGAAGAATTGCGATCCCTAGCTTACCTTATGTAATTCTGAGGATCATCTATGACCCTTGAAATGTCTATTGTAAAGAGTTAACTGCCCCTCTCTTGTGCATGGAACAACTGAGGATTAGAATAGTTTAATGAAAAATGTTTAAGAGAAGAAAACTTCTAAGGGAACGAGGGCACACTTGATTCAATAAAATGAGAATATCACTTATAAACAACTGATTTATAAGAGTGCAAGCTTTACAAGATGAAGGGAGATATTTACTTCAACAACAGACATTTTGAATTACACAACAGAAGCAGCTGATAATTAAAAGTTGCAGTTACTAAGCAAAGATTTTATCACCAAGAAATGACATTTCATTTTGTCCAGGAATCAGATGAGAGTGAGGCCTATTTAACTGAGATCCTCAAATATTGTATATAGTACGTGCTAAAATATTGTAAATCATAGCTTATGTATGGAGAAGCCGAGAGTTTTGTACCGAGGTAATTAAGAGGAGAAAATAAACAAAATATGAATAATTGCAGGTGACGAATTCTCTTGAGGATTTTCTTATCTTTATGGCTGAGCTGATTAAATCGGACCTTAACTTATACGAAAGAGGTTGGTGATTAAGATCCTGCAAGGCCTCAGGAAGAGTAATAGCGCGGTGTGTTTTAGTCTAAAAAGTCCATTTTAAGGCTGGAAAATATTTATGTATCTCCGCAGTTTTTTTGCTAGTCTCTCGGTCATGAATTATCCTGTTAGTGACTGACTTACTTTACCTTCATGGACAACCCATGAAATTTTCATCCATTCCTGGGTGCCCTGTTTTCTTATAAACTTTGCTCCTCGATGAGGCAGGAATATGGCGTCTTTAGGAGTTGAACCTCTCCTTGGCTTCTTCTTCTAGTTTTCTTCCGACTTGGGGTACTTTAGGGCTTTTGCTTCCAAGTGATACTGGGCATTGCATTCGGAAACTCTCCCGCTCTTTTTCTTTGAAAATGTACGCCAGAACTAAGGTCTGCCATTTTGTGAATTATTAAATGACACTAACCAATCGTCACTTGTAAAGTCAATCAAGTGCATATGCTATCATGGTTTGTAATTATCTGTCCTTTTTATCTTTCAGAAATATCATCTTTAAATTTAAAAATGATCATAACCAGAAAATAAAAAAAAAAAAAAAAATTCTGACCCAGTTGCAATAATGATTAATGGACCACAAAAAAATGGCAATTCCTTTGTAATAACCATAAAGTTGTACAGTCATTCAAAATAATAAAGCAACATATACCAGAAGTTTTTCATTCACCTAACGACAATTCACTCTTTTGATATACACAAGGAAATGTGTTTTTCTTATTAAATTTTGGCTAATAATATTATGGATAATAATATATAAAAGAATGGCGAGTGAAAAATCCATATAACGAAAATAACGAAACTTTATGGAAACATTCGAGTCAGATGGTTAGGTAAAAGAAAAAAGAAAAAATTTGTAATTCAAATCCAAATAAATGCTTATTAACTAAACAATAATTTTCGATAATCATTAAAGAAATTATATGAATAAAGAAAGAAATAACTCTAACATAATCGATGTCAAAAAAAAAGAAAACATTTCATAACGGCGGGAAAGTTAAACTGTATCGTCACTTACACCAATAAAATGGATAACAAACGCAGCCGCACCGTATTATCGCTTGCTGGAGGCTAACGTTTCTGTCGGAGATATTACTCGGCAGCTTGACGTAAATAGAACAAGTTAAGTATACCTTAGTTTAACCAGATCACTGAACTGATTAACAGCTCTCCAAGGACTGGCCCGAAGGATTAGACTTATTTTGCGTGGCTAAGAACCAATTGGTTATCTAGCAATGGGACCTACAGCTTATTGTGGAATCCGAAGCGTATTATACCGAGAAATGAATTTCTATCACCAGAAATAAATTCCTCTAACTCTTCATTGGCCGGCCGGAGACTCGAACTCGGTCCTAGCAGAGTGCCATCCGAGAACTCTACCGACTCGTCCAACGAGGAACTGTAACTAGAATAATCTTGTATAGATGGATACGACGACAGAGAGAAAGAGGAAATATAATAAATATATTGGAAAAAAGTGGAGAACGACACTGTGGTTGTACCACTGTTGAAGAAGATCCTCATCTGATGATCATTGAAGTAACTCTCCGCCTGATTCCCCTGACAACAGGCTGTTGCTATCAATAGAGAACATTGCGCCCTCCCCTCCAATTGATGCCCAAACCATTCGCAGCAGGCTACACGAGGCTAAAATATCGCAATATATTCCATCCAAGAAGCCATTCATAACAGAGAAATACGAAGAATAAAGGCTACGGTCTGCTTTACAATATTATCCAGTAGCCGATGATTTCTGGACGAAAGTCATCTTTTGTGATAAGACGTTATCCACTGATGAGCATGGCAGTCTTCTTCATTGCTAGCGTCTAGTAGTACGAGATAAGCTTTATAGATGTAAACTAAACTATCATTAAACTTTTTACCAGTTTTAACACAATAGAAACTTAGATAATAATACACAAAAAGTATATATTCAGTTAATTTCATAAAAGCTATTAAGATTATAGAACTGAGTAGCAATGGAAGAAATCAGCTATTCCACATAAACGTTCATTATATATATATATATATATATATATATATATATATATATATATATATATATATATATATATATATATATATATATATATATATATATATATATATATATATATATATATATATATATATATATATATATATATATATATATATATATATATATATATATATATATATATATATATATATATATATATATATATATATATATATTATACATATACATATATATATATATATATATATATATATATATATATATATATATATATATATATATATATATATACATATACATATACATATAAGTAAATGTAGAATCTACTGGTCACTTTTACCAGACACATATGTAATTCTAATAGCCAAAATGCCCTCTTAACTTCTCAATTCTTCTTTTTGGATATGCTTGTAACTACGAAGCCGTGACATCCAAACACAAGAAATTGAAGAGACTTGTGATTTGCCGGTCGCGGAGACGAACCCTGGGTCACCTTAACTACATGGAGTTCACGTTGGCGACCTGGCCACGAGAAGGATAAAAGTCTATTACCTGTCGTACATATAATATACGTGTCGTTTTCAGATATATTTATTAGAGCTGGAATAGACCATCCTCACCATCGTAGCCAAGTGGGCAATCGTTTTTATTGCTTTTTGCTGAAATATATGTAGAATCTACTGGTCACTTTTAGTTGTGACACATATGTGGTTCTAATAGTTCCAATGCCCTCTGAACTTCTCGAATTTTCGCGCTTTTTTGGATATCCAAAAGGCGCGAAGAATTCAAGAAGTTAAGAGGGCATTGTGGCTATTAGAATTACATATAAGTAAATGTTTGTATGTCTGTTTCTGTGTTACTTTGTATGTTTGTGACTTACAGAAATCAGAACCGATTAACCAATCTACATAAAATTTGGCACGTGGCCATCATTTGACCCAACATAGACACTAGGGTAGGTTTCAAACCCGCACCCCTCACCCATACCCATCGCCCAGAGAGAGAGAGAGAGAGAGAGAGAGAGAGAGAGAGAGAGAGAGAGAGAGAGAGAGAACCTGAGAAAGATGAGTGAGTGAGAGTGAGAGAGAGATGAGAGGAAGTGAGAGAGAGAGAGAGGTTGGAGAAAGAAAGAGAGAGAGAGGGGGGAGAGTAAGAGAAAGAAAGAGTGAGAGGGAGAGGAAGTGAGAGAGAGAGAGAGAGAGAGAGAGAGAGAGAGAGAGAGAGAGAGAGAGAGTAGGTTGGAGAAAAAGAGAGAGAGAGAGAGAGAGGGAGAGAGAGAAGGAAGGGGAGAGTAAGAGAAAAAAAAGAGTGAGAGGGAGAGAGAGAGAGAGAGAGAGAGAGAGAGAGAGAGAGAGAGAGAGAGAGAGAGAGAGAGTAGATGGGGTGTTAGTGAGGAGAAAGAGGGAAAAAGTGAGAGAGAGAGAGAGAGAGAGAGAGAGAGAGAGAGAGAGAGAGAGAGAGAGAGAGAGAGAGAGAGAGAGAGAGAGTTTATCGGTTGCCATTCAGAGTTATCTTGGGTAGTGCCAGGTTGGTCAGCTATTGTTTGGATAAAAGGGACAGTCACCACAATAATAGCTGGATGAAAGGGCGGACAGCACAGTAATACATTGTTAAAGGTGACAGAAAGCACAATAATACCTGAATAAAAGGGACAGTCACCCCACAGTAATACCTGTATAAAAGGGACAATCACCACAGAAAAACCTAGATAAAAGTGACATACAGCACAGTAATATCTGATTAAAGGTGACAGACAGCACAGTAATACCTTGGTAAAAGAGACAGTCACCACAGTAATACCTGGAAAAAATAGATAATCACCACAGTAATACCTTGATAAAGGGGACACACAACACAGTAATAACTGGATAAGTGGAACAGTTACCACAGTAATACCTGGATGAAATGGATACTCACCACAGTAATACCTTGATAAAGGGGATGCACAACACAGTAATAACTGGATAAATGGGACAGTTACCACAGTAATACCTGTATAAAAGGAACAGTCACCACATAAATCCCTGGATAAAATGGACAGACAGTATAGTAATACCTGGATAAAAGGGACGGTCACCACAATAATGCCTTGATAAAAGTGACAGTCACCACAATAATACCTGGTTAACAGGAACAGACAGCACAGTAATACCTGGTTAAAGGGGACAGACAGCATAGTATTACTTGGATAAAAGGGACAGTTTCCACAATAATAACAGGCTAAAAGGGACAGACAGCACAGTAATACCTGTTTAAAGGTGTCAGAAACCACAGTTATTACTGGATAAAGGGGACAACACAGTAGTAACTGGTTAAGAAGGACAGATTGTACAGTAATACCTGGGTCAAGTTGTCATACAGAAAAGTAATACCTGGATAAAAGGGAGTCACCACAGTAATAACCACATAAAATGGACAGTCACCACAGTAATATCTGGATAAAAGGGTCAGATAGTACAGTAATTCCTGGATAAAAGGGACAGTCACCACATTAATACTTGTCAGTTCACCCATGACTGTTCGGAGGGTGAACATTCGTATTAAAAAAGTAGAATTGTCAGTCAGAACGACAATATAAATCCCTCCACCTCTCCATTCTTATTCCACTTCTCTTCCCCTTCCCCTTCCTTCATCCCCACCCCTCTTTCCCTTTTCCTCCCATTACACATAGACTGTTATTCAAAGTTTTCCCGGGCAGTGCTGGGTTGGTCAGCTAGGATACACATACACACACACACACACACACACACACACTTATATATATATATATATATATATATATATATATATATATATATATATATATATATATATATATATATATATATATATAATATATATATAATATATATATATATATATATATATATATATATATATATATTTTAGGTGATGATGATAAATATGCAATATATAAGTGTCATAGGTATATATGAAAATATATTTTGTGTCTAGTGTTTATGAAGCCTACATAAAAAAATATTAAGTTTTGCTAGTTTAAAATGTAAAAGGATTAGTCATTCAAAGACCTTTCTTTAAAAATCTGATCCATAATAACATGTCTGTAAATCTTTACAAAGTCGTAATTGTTGATATGAATAAGGATAATAGTTAAATTAGTAATAGTCTACAAATCTCTACATGAAAAACATGAAGCATAATAATAGTGATGGCCTTTGAAGATGAAAATATTAAAACATAAGAAAAGCGATTGTCCTCTGAAGCATTGCAGTAACTTCCTTTGATCAAGTGATATATTACAACAATATCTGAAAAAGCGGATTAAGGGAAACGGGAGACGATTTCTCTGACGCACTTCTAGTGTCTGTGGGTGGTTGTTTCATCCGCTTGCGACAGAGTTGCCAAATAGCGCCAGATGTCACATTTGTAAGCTGCTAAGCGAAAAGTGTTGGACTACGTTGCAATATTATTTTGAGTGGTTGTACGAAAGAAAATGTATTCTTTAATATTTTTCCCTTGTATTTTACATAGAAATCTAGAATTTTATCTTTCCACAGTCTCCCTGTTAGTTCATTAGCTAACTCATCCTGAAAATGTTTGCATAGTTCTAAAATACTTCAGCAGCTATTATTTTTATCTATTTGTCAAGTCAATTTACATTTTAAAATTGGCTTTCATTTTTTTTATTATATATGATTTTTATTTTACTTTATTGCAAGGAATGTTATTCAACTCCTTTGGAAGCAATCTATAGAACTAAACATAAAGACAACTGGAAAATAGCATTCTTCTTCAACATAGGTGTTATACATTCAATCTGCAGCTTGTTATACATCGTGCCTTCAGTTCGGCAGCTGAAATGATTTTTGTCTTTTTCATTAACTTTAGTGACTGGTCTCTTTCTGCTTAACTGCCTAACTTCTTTCATTTCACCTTGTTCAGGTTCTAACTGCTATTTAAGAATAAACCCTGCTGGCAACACTTGTGAGCACAGAACTGCGACGCGATCTGGTTTAAACTTTCTTATAGGAGTTCGTTAGCAAATTTATGTTTAAATCTCCTATGTTCCTTAATTTCGTTTCAGAAACGTTCTGTCAGTTTAATACAGTTTCATAACGAATGTCCTTCTCCTCATACCATTTAGTTCAAGCTATTCTTAAATGTGCAAAAGAATGAAGTCATCACGCCGCCAACAATTTCTGGGAACCAGCTTCAAAGAGAATTCTTATGACATTTATTAAATTACAGGAGGGGGCTGGTTCCTCATTAACCCAACTAACACCAACCCCTGAGCTCTTCAACAACAATTATCTTTGGAGTTACATGAAATGTCACAAACACATGGCGGTGTAATCAGAGCGTCCAGATTATTTCACTCAACAAGAAAAGAAGACGGGGAAAGAAAGAATTTTAAGGAAACGAGATTGGAAAAAGTTTCTTTATCAGTGAAGGTGAAACGTTTTTCGTCTAATAAAAGTATAATGAAAGAGGACGACCAGATGGAACGATTTTTTTTATATCATTTTCTTCTTTTGGGATAAAGAAACTGGTTCTCTTGAGATATGAAGATCGATTCACTTCACTCTCTCTCTCTCTCTCTCTCTCTCTCTCTCTCTCTCTCTCTCTCTCTCTCTTTGCATATTGGCAAAGGCAGCATTGTTGACTACACAAGGGGTATTAACTATGTTAAGAGATCTCAGATAAATGTGTTACAGATTCCTAAGAATTCTTGACAAGAGTGAAAGGAAAATTTTATAACTGTATGCTAGAATATATATATATATATAGTATATAGATATATATATATATATATATATATATTTATATATATATATATATATATATATATATATATATATATATATATATATATATAAATATATATATATATATATATATATATATATATATATATATATATATATATATATATGTATTGCATTTATAGTGACCGTGAACCTCTTTACTACAAAGTCGAAAATGTCCCATCTGTTGGTAGCATTGATAGTGACCGCATCAAAATTCTCTCTACATATCTGTACTTACTCACTCTCTCTCTCTCTCTCTCTCTCTCTCTCTCTCTCTCTCTCTCTCTCTCAGATCAACAAGCTTTACCAAAAATAATTTATTTGGCAAAATCTAACATAACTAGATTGCAAGAAATAAGAGATGAAATAAAATGGAATATTAAACCTCCCAAAAGATTAATCATATTGCAGTCTTTACACTGTAACTCGCAACAGGTAAACATAAGTCAAAAGTCCAGTACATTCCCAATGAGTACATCTTCAACCTTTTCCCAGTGAAACATCTGAAGAAGTCAAATAAATCCCTTATTAACACGAAATGCATAAAAATAAAGATATGGGAATTCCTCCCATGTTACTTATAAAGTACACACAATACAATACATGCTTGAAAAAAAAGACAATATATAAATGAAAAAAGCAAACTACAGTTTGGGAAATTTAACGTGGTTCCTACCTCCAAACAGCAATGTTCAGAGTCTTAATCGAGAAATCTAAAACCACAAAGTCTTCACTGAAGACGTCTAATAATGTTCAGTGGTGGTCTTCGAATGATCCTGTTTTCCATAACTAATCCATTTACACCTTGGGACTCCACCCAAAAGCAATGCACATACACACGTTTCTACCAGAACCTGGACATTTCCAGCAAACACACTCACAAAGTCATGTGACAAGTTCCCATGTATAGGGAATATCTGATGTCACAATTTTCAATTAATTAGGAAATGCCTCAAATAACACCTAAACATGCTCTCAAGGATTTTGGGAAAGTTTTCCTCCGCAATTGTTAATTAAACATTCACTGTGTATTGTAATTTATAACATACTTCTGACTTATAGGCTTTTCAGATGCATGGCCACCCAAAGATGTGCTGCCCCCAGCACCTGGGAAATAGCAATTATCAATTTCCAGACTTGTGCACTAAATGGACAGCCCCACCCCTGGCAGGCTGATCTACCGGTGATGGTTTACTCACACAATGTTTTTGTGCACAACAAATACCCTATTTCACACAGAGTATGATGACAATGGCCCTGATCACCAATAAAATAGCGATGAAGAGGTACCGACTTGGCACAGGGAAAAGTTCGTCTTCCAGCATTGGAGGAATTGGTGGAATTGTGACAATCACTTTCCTTAAAGATGGCACCAAAACAATTTGATGTTCCCCATGAAGATGCCAGATGAAGATACGAGTAGTAGAGTTGAAGACACTCTTGCCCAGAACTCGAAACCTCAGCATGACCAGTCTACACGCAGCATCAACAAGATGGGATCCTCGTAGAAGAAATGTATCCGATGAATTATGGCACTGGATGGAGACTTCACACCTCCTGCAGAACACCACTTTGAGAGTCTTTGCAGAGACCACCTTGTAATCATGTTGGAACGTTAAAAAGTCACAGTCAGAAGAGTCTGGTTGTGTACTGACATCTTCTCACATCCTAACCAGTCAGCGTTTATTAGTGTAAAATTACTGCTATCACAAATATATCTATCATGAACTAAAAGACATCCTGACTTATGGTAAATATCCAAGGAGAGAAAATGGCCCCCTAAAAGGTACACTCCCATCACTGCCCCACTAGGGAAAGGTCGTATGATATAACTATGAAATGATTTCAAGTTACTAACTGGAATTTCCACAAGCAACCCCCTATCAGATACACTTACTTTTACCGATACAAATTCTCCCCAGTAAAATTACATGAGAACCATACAGATATGGTGCATTCATTAAAGTTGATTCTAAAGAACCAAGAAGTAAAACATATCCAAAAATTTGCCCTTAGAAGTGACAACCACTGCCTTAACCTGTATTTGAATTTCCGATAATACAGATACCGCTTCTTTCTCAATATTCAACAGGGTAGTTTGACAAGAAGACAAAGCTATCGAAGCATCAGAGTTTTCCCTCATCCTATCAACTGTGACCAATAACCCATTTAAAGATGTCCTTAATTTCTCAAATCCCTCTCATAATTTCTCATTACTATCTTGTAAAATCATGAAAGTTTTACCCTGGTTTGCTAATTCTGTCGATACCTGTTCAGTTCTCACCAAATTAGCAATTGACATACTAGCAATCAATCCTATGACCATAACGGCTCCAATTAACAATGGTGCAGCCCTCTTACTTCTTCTAGAAGAGACCTGAGACGTTGAAGAACCTAAATCTGGAAGCCATGTTAAAGTCTTCTTAATCCTATCCTGAACCCTAACAGCTGTAGCATTAAGTTCCATTAGCCAACCTCAGTAAAAAAAAGAAAAAAAACTACAAATCACACCCCTTTAAGACCCATTAGAACAAAAAAAAGAAAAAAAAATTATCAGAAACAACAGTACATCACAGGAATTAACCCACAAGATTCCCATTAACCTGTCTTTTTAGTTTTAGATATATGTGTGTCAACCGAGGAACTCCTGTATTTTCATCCTGAACCACAAATTTAGGACCTAGATTATAATTCAAATGATTCCTAACATTTATTTTCACAAAAACCCTGTCTCCCAAAGCAACTTTAACTCTATCTGGCTTTGCATTACTCCAGTCAAACATATCCTGAGTTTTCACTTCAAGATTCGTAGCAAAACATGCATATCTCTCTCTAGCAGTAGAGACTAGCAATTTCACTGTATCATCACCCGATGGAATAGGTAATAAATGAAATGCGCTCCGCACTGGGTAGCCAAATAATACTTCATTGGGAGACATTCCAGTGGTATCACTAACCAGAGAATTGATGCTATGCTGCACCTGTGGATTCTGGTCTATTGGGAATAATAATGTCATTATGAATGCTCATTACATCTGCAAGACACTCTGGCATCTTGTTCTCAAATTATCTCCCATTATTTGTAATCAGCTCCTCAGGAACCCCATAAGGAAAAATATATCCACTAAAGAATGCGATTGCCACCTCCTTTGCTGTTTTATGCTTCAAAGGAAAAATCTCTACAAACCTAGATAATTCATCAGTAACCACCAACAGGTGCCTATGGCCAAAACTAAAGTCACAGAAATTGGATAACAGGTCCATATGGACCCTGGAAAACGGTCTACTGGGAATAAGAAATGATCCCAATTTACAAGAAATGACCCTCGATGGCTTACATGCATTACAAACTGAACAACCTCTCACAAAGTCTTCCACTGAAGTGAGCATATTCTTCCAAAAGAATTGACCCCATATATTCTGATATGTCCTCTCAATATCCAAATGCAGACTGCCAGATCTACAGTGAACAATATCCAGAACTGTAGGTACTAAACTCCTAAGAACATCTATTTGCATCGGATCACCCTTATCCTCACTATTTCTCAGCCTGTATCTAATCTTCCTAACCAACAAATTACCCTCTAATTCAAGACCTGCAAAAGGCAATGTATAACCCTTCCTAACTAATTCCCCTCTAAGAAACACTTTTGCGTCTGCCAAAATCTCATCCTCATCCTGTTTAGATTCTACTAAACTAATATCCCTTTCTATGCAATCTCCAAATACATAACATACATGAGTACCATCTGCATCAGAAATATTTCTACTAAGGTCCGCTGCAACATTATGTCTACCCACTCTATATACCTAAGCATGGCATCAAAATCCCTGATTGTCTGGTACCACCTAGCTCTTTTAGGGGAAAGATCTAGCCTATTGAAAAGAACCAACAATGGCTTATGATCTGTGTCTTAAACTTCCTACTGCAAAATGCAATCAGATGGAGTCTTCTATCGAACCTGTGCATAGGGCAGCCCCTATACCGTCGTGACAGGCATCTGTTACCAACGTGAAAGGACGTTCAAAATCAGAAAATTTCAACATGGGGGGATCAACTAATCATCCTTAATATTCTGAAAGGCTGAATGCTGCCCATCACCCCTCAAGACATCTGTTAAAGGAGACGCTAGAGTTCAAAAACCTTGCACAAACCTATGAATAAATCTAGCCATGCCCAAGAAAGTCCGTATCTGTTTCTTATTCTTTGGAGTAGCAAAAACTACAATTGCTCTAATTTTATCCACATTCACTTTAACACCCTCTTTAGAAATGACATGACCCAAATGTACTATCTGCTTCTTCAGAAAATTATACTTAGCTAATTTTATCTTCAATCCCGCTAGCCTTAGCCTCCTAAAAACCTCTCTAAGAACCTCTGGTAACTAATATATCATCCATGTAGTGCAATATAGATTTCCCTAACAAGCCATGAAAACTGTATTCATCATCCTAGTAAATGTCATAGGAGTACCTGATAAACCAAACGTCATCCTCGTGAACTCATAATGTCCCTTCGGCAAGGAGAAAACCGTGTACTTTCGACTCTCCTCGCTAAGTGGTACTTGCAAGTACCCTTGCATCAGATCAATTGAAGAATAAATATTCTTGCCCTAGTATCAATAAATAAATCTGGCAAACACGCCACAGGGTAAAGATCAGGAATGGTTTTCTCATTCAACTTCCTAAAGTCCACACAAACTCGGACTGAACCATCCTTCTTAGGGACTGCTAACAACGGAAAATTAAAAGGTGAGGAACTGGGCCTAACAATGCCTTCCTCCTCCCACTTATTAACCTCTTTCTCTTCCTGTTCTCTAATCTTAAAAGGAATCATATATGAAGCGATAAAAATAGGCATAGCCTTTTCCCCTAAATGAACCTTGTGTTCTAACACATTTGTTAACCCTAACTTATCTGCTTTAATTGCAGCTATGTCCGCAAACTCAGCCAGAACATCTTCCACACCCTCAACATATTCTTTAAAATCAGCATCGGTTAAATGATCCTTATAAATCTGACTCCTAGCCTGTAAATCTGCTTCTGAAAATCAACTCATGTCACTGACAGTAGCAACTGAATCATCTTCATCAACCCAGTCAACAAAATCAACTGCATTAGTACCCTTCTGATAATTGTGAACTGAATCACTACAGTTTAGCAATTCCACCTAAGTATCCCCTAAACTTGTTACATTGCTTATAGAACCTATGCACACTACCCCCTTCAGGTTTTGCTACACTCATCCAAACATACCTGTCTGGATTTATGCACACCTTTCACTCAAACTTTCACCATAGCAACCATACCAGGGCCAAGAACCACATCATCCGACAAAATCCCCTAATAACTCTTCCTACACACTGAAACATGTTCAGAATCCTCCAGCAGATTCTCAAGTACACCCGATCCATTATCATCATCCATTCTACTTACATCCATTCCCCCATAAGGCACAAAAACCCCAGGTACTCCAACAGTTATACCGCATACCCCTATATGAACCGACATTTTGTGTCTATGACACTCTGGATGACCCAGTAACAAAGTATTCCCCAAAGCAGCCCCACATTTAACTAAAAATGGTTCTGTAAAAGTTCTACCACCAAGAGATAAATTCACATTTATGTAACCCAAAACCCATAACCTATTTGCTTAAACATCACATACTGTCTCTTTAGCAGGTCTCAAAGAACAATCGGAAAACATCGATTGGAACAACTCACAGTTCATCAAATTAACAGAGGCACCTGTATCTATAAAGATATTCACATCAACCCCATACACAGACCCTTTTACCACTGGCTTTGCCTCTCAGGTCCCCACCAGAAGTCGTATATCACAAGAAACAACGCCTTTTATCTCTTCCCTTTTTTCTGCTCGGTCCACCAAAAACTTTGTCTGCCCCTAGAGGCTCCCGAAAACCCCATCGGGAGTTCTCCTACAAGCCAGACCTGTGCTCTGAGGTGTGCTTCTAGACTCATTCTGTTTAATAAGCGGGCAAAACCACCAACCATGATATGCAGACTTGCAAGCGCCACCATATTTCATACTACGAAACTTTTAAGTATGGCCTTGCCTATTACAATTATAACAACACCCTTGAGATCCTGAACTTACTGAAGTCTTATCCTCTGTCTTGGCACATAACCTCATAACTGGTGGAGTCAGAATTACTCTGTGTATGATGCTTCAAAGTAGCCCTGGAAGATTTTGGTATCCTGTCAAAAAAGGATCTATCTACTGTAGAGCATTTCGACATGTACTTACGAACTTGAGAGGACAGCAATTTCTCGTCTGACCCACTTTCTATTTCCTTGTCAAAACTATTTACGATAGCATCAGGGACGTCACTCAGGATCCATGCATATAATTGTAATAGGCAGGGCCATACTTAAAAGTTTTGTAGTGTGAAATATTGTGGCACTTGCAAGTCTGCATATCGTAATAGTGCCTCCACTTACCAAACCAGAATTTCTCAACTTCTTTAAAAATCCTCATAGCATAAAAAAATCTGGCACTAAATGTGACCAGCGCATCATGGCCTTTACGGACCTTGAAAAGAGATCTGAGATCTCGAACCGCATTGCCAGCTCCAGTTGTTTCATATGATGCTCTCAAAATATCCAAAAGATCGTCCCAGGTCCTACACTTCAAATAGTGATGACTAAGGCAACATTGTCCAATATCCCCTTTGTCTGATCTAAGGAAGCCTTTTGCTTCATTGTAAGCATCTACCCA
>NC_089786.1:27288043-27300926 GCF_040412425.1 Macrobrachium rosenbergii
AGGTGTCTCTCTTGTTATCGCTTGTATTTTAACTTATTCGTCCATTTCTATCCTCCTCCATCAGGAGTGGGCGATATGGTAAACGACTTTCCTAAGGTACATTTTCCAAGAACACGTTAACAGTATTGATTAAAATATGTGTAAAAGAATTTTAAAGTGAATCAAACGGGAAACTGTACACTCAAACGTTTATTATGGCTAAGAATGACCCTTTATCTCCAGTTGCAAGCAATTTGTATATGGACTATTTTCTAAGCCGAGTGTTAAACAAAATAATCTAATATTTGATGTAAAATGGTTTATGTTTGTTGCCAACATAATAAGTATTTGGTCAGGGAACGAAAATGTAAATACTTTCTTTAGTAAATTAAGTGAGCGGTCCCATCAATGAAAATCACTATGGAAATGGAAAATGTCGTTAGGCTACCGTTTTTGCCTTGTCTAATACAGATAAATAGTGATTGGTGTAAATGCAGTGTTTACAGAGAACTTATTAATATTTCTGCCCCTGTTCATTTTTTGTTTTGGTCAAATAATTTAAGTAAAGAAACCATATTACACATCCGTGTTTTTAAAAGAATTATGCATAAGTATACCTGGGTGCTTTGATGATGAAGTAGATATAACTGGGAATGTAATAAAGAAATTAAAACATTCTGTTTCTATATCAGACAATGAGTTAAGAGCCTCAAAAGGGATGTTTTATAACAAGAGAGAAACTTGCGACGCAAAGGACTTGCTGCATTACCATATAGTGATGATTCCAGAGAAATGTAGCATTAAAAGACAACCATCACTGAACATGCACTTATGGGGCACTCTGGGGACAATACTAAAAGATGTGTATATCAAATACCATGTACGTACTGTGACAACATTTCTATTAGTCAAACTTGTAAACTATTAGAAAAGAGCATAAAATGTAAACCATATGCACAGGATAACAGTGCAATTTTCGTTAATATGAGTTGAAATAATTAAAAATCGGCTGAACAAGGGTAAAAAAATAAAGTTTTTATAAGAATATGGATATTAGTCAAGCATGTATACAGTTCTTCCAGTATTTTCAAAAGAAATAAGAAATATGAATAGATTTTCAGGACACGGGGAAAAGATGTGAGAATACCTCTATAAACAAACAGATTCGTAAGTAGAGAACTGACCTCACACGCTAACAAGTTTACTGCCCTCTCTCTTGTTTAACATCTGTCAGATGTGAATATTTGGTGTCCACCTATTTGTGTGTTTATATGTGCTGCGACTCTAGCATACTTGCTGTAAAGTTCTACTATCATGTATTAGTTCTCTCGAAAATGCTCTAGACGACACCGGTCAGGAGTTATAGCTAGTGTTCTCTTTTCCTTGTGATAAATTAGTATATATATATATATATATATATATATATATATATATATATATATATATATATATATATATATATATATATATATATATATATATATATATGTGTGTGTGTGTGTGTGTGTGTGTGTGTGTGTGTGTGTGTGTGTGTGTGTGTGTTATAAGGAGATAACAGATAATTTCACTCGCTTTTCCAAGCGATGGTAGACATGGCCGCACTTAGCCCCACTTCTCTTAATGTTTGTCCCTACAACTAATGTGTGGGTAAATCAAACCGTGTTTTACAAAAATAGTTTATTCTGTGAATTTAACATGTAACAAGTTAAAAACATGGTAAATAAGAAAATGCTAAAAAGGAATGAAAATGATAAACGAACATCTTTCCACAAAAAATCTTAACAGACACCAAAATTATGAAAGGGATTCTTCCACATTTCAACCCTCAAACACAGATTAGTATCCATTGTTATTATGTGTCTTTTGTCACCAGTTCATTTTAGGTGGTTGTATGCTAAGACTGACTATGGTTTCCACAGGAAACATCTGTAAGAAACGGAACCATCTCCCATTAAAAATCAGAACTCATCCAGTTCATATCTCACAGAAACATATCTCAAATGTTAAATAGAGACAAAGAAGTAATCACTGCAAAGATGATCACTGTCTGTGTTTAACACTCACTCTTTCAGGAAAAGGGAATCTCGATCCCAGAATGCCCCAGTAAGTCTTACTGGTTTGGCCTGTCTAAACCGAACGTATTGCCTTTCACAAGAGCCTTTCGCACCTAGTGCTTTTCACAATATACAAACGAACGCATACTTCCTTTGACTAATCTAGAAATTCGACTAAAGCCGGGCAAAAGGTTCTAGAAGCTTCGATCCAGAACAGTGATGAAAAGTTACGCCCGCCCCAGGTGCCCCTGACACCAATGGTGACTAGTAAGAGGCTGAATTAGCAGATGCCCAGATCACATACCTCCCGCAAGCGAAATCGCTGATTATCGCAAGAGTTTGTATGTCACAGGCACGTACACAAATACACTTGCACCCATTAGACTTATATATATATATATATATATATATATATATATATATATATATATATATATATATATATATATATATATATATATATATATATATATATATATATATATATATATATATATATATATATATATATATATATATATATATTGGAAGTAATGAACACAAGAGCATGTGTTTCACATAAATAAACTTCTGACTCACTCAGGGACTGAGGTTCATTCCCAATGTGAGTCAGAAATTTATATTATATATATATATATATATATATATATATATATATATATATATATATATATATATATATATATATATATATATATACATAATGCATATATATATAAACACTGAACATTAAGTCATATATATCATTTAATATCCAATTGATGCTACTTCTGGAATCTCACCGAAGGGGAATTATAAGTGCTAAATAGTTTGGTACCTATGTAACTCGACCATACAGCCTTCAACTTCCAGTCGACATCAAAACCACTGGGCTGTCAAGAGAGATATAAGTTGATGCCGGTTCTACAATACATATATCCGTCGTGTACGGGGATTTGTACTTTGCGTTGGCATCAACCCACTCCGATAGAACCGGCATTTACTTATACCCCTCTTGATAGCCCAGTGGTTTTGACTTTTACTGATTGTATTGTCGGGTGTTCGAGTCGCTCAGGTACCAAGCCATTTATCATATGTAATTCCCTTTCGTTGATACTCCCAAAGTAGCACCAATTGGATATTAAACGGCATTTATAGCTTAATGTTTTTTTTTTTTTTAATATCACGGTAATGTAAAACACACACACACACACACAAATTATATATATATATATATATATATATATATATATATATATATATATATATATATATATATATATATATATATATATATATTAACTTTATCACATACACAATTGTTCTGTGCATTAGTAGAATTACTAAAAGGACCTTATTCAAACTGGATGGTATCTAATGGAGTTTTTATTCAAAAGTTACAAGCTTTCTTGGACAAACAGTCCACATTATCAAGTATCCGTACGGATACTTGATAATGTGACTGTTTGTCCAAGAAAGCTTGTAACTTTTGAATAAAATCTAATAATATATATATATATATATATATATATATATATATATATATATATATATATATATATATATGTGTATGTGTGTGTGTGTGTGTGTGTGTGTGTGTGTGTGTGTAAACACACACAAACATACATATACATATGTATATGTATATGTATATGTATATGCATATGCAATCAAATAAGATGATTACGAACTTTTTAAAATTAACTAATGATAATTACGAAAGATGTTACGCCAATAATGAGAAAACATCAAATGACTCAGAATATAATGATGAGAATATAAAAAAAGTTAAATCCATAAAATTGCTCCAAAGTGTCTCTGGAATTAAATAAAATGCTTCTAAATATTCTATACATATTTGTGGACTTCTATTTGCCCTTTATAATTATCCTGATTAATGTTCAATTCCTTCACCAAGGGAAGAAAACGAAACAGCTTTGATACAGGCTTCTGTAATCACCAGACAATGAGCAATAATGATGGTATTACATCATCGACAAGGTAGTCTCAGTGAAATATTTAGTCCAGGAGATGCACTGTCCAAGTTTCATCGTATATCGTATTTAAGAGAAGAGTTACTCTTGTACATGTTCTGTTTATTCAGTAATACGATATAAGTCTCAGTGACCAACTTTGTTGTTATTATTAACAATTATAATACAAACATACCCGCACTGATCAGAAAGAAATCTAACGAATTGCCTAAGTAAGCCCCTAAAGAATGGAAAATCTCTATATTTAAAAATCTAAAATAATATGAAAGACAAGTAAAACAGTAAGCAAATAATGCCATATAAACAAGCGAACAGAACAAAAAATCATTTTTCCCAAACAAGATAACGGTTCAAGGCGAGTTATTTCTCCTATGACAAGACAGCATCCATACAATTTTGCCAAAATTATCAGTATCCTCAGAATTTCAAAGTCCCTATATATTTCCCTGAAACTTCGAATTCTATTTATTTTAACGATTTCGTTATCAAAAAGTCAAGTTCATAAAATGTGTCCTTTACTTATTCTGTTTACAGATACGTTATTAAGAAACAGAAAAGAGATGTTGATTTTTAAAAGACTTAGTAAATGTTTTCATTTGTGTGCTTTATTATTCCTGTCTGTATTCATGTGCCAGGTTCCATGAATGGAATAGTTTCCTTCATTCCCTTCTTCAAATATATGGAAAGATATGGAAACGAAAACGCAGCCATGGAGGTGACTCATCCAGATTGAGTATCCCAGTGATGATTTACTACGGACTGTATAAAGATGCAATGAAACGTCAGCAGTTCTGTTTTTGTTCTATTGCTTTTTTATTCTGGGGAAACTGATATGAAATATATATATTTTTTTTATATAAGCTCTTTGGCGCGGAAAACGATTAACATCATATAGCGCCATTTCCATATTTGAAATAACACGTCATGCATCACTTAATTTTTGTTATGCCTTTCTTACCGATTGTATTACGAATGAATAATATTTTTACGCATCTCTTCCCCTTTTAAAGTACGGCATTTAGCTATAAACAGTTTGCAGTAAAAGTTACTTTATTTTTGTCAAAATATATTTGATGCTTTCAGTTACATCTAAGGCATTAATCAAATGTTAGACATAGTCCTTCTCCAAAATGCAAAGAGACAAAACAAATAAGACTATCTCTTCTTGACCTTATCAAAAGTTTTTTTTTTTTTTTTTTATTAATCTCCATGGCCCAAGTGCTGTTCAAGCAACCATATTCAGTAACCCAAGGCCCCCAAAACCACACGGTCCTTTTCCTGCTGGTTAGAGAAAACCCTCCAGCCAGTGAAGAGGAATCAATCACCGGAAAACCGCGATGCAGAGAAAAGGATATCATGGGGGATGGAGAAATGGAAGGGAGGTTGCTTAGATGTAATCTGCGTCTCTTTGGAAATAAGATGATGCCGTGTTTTTCACGCTTGGGATTGCATAATTATACAATGTTTGTTAAATATTTGATTTCATGAAAAATTATTTATAGATCACTTGTCTCTTAATCTCTGTCTCTTTTAATTTCTTTTCCTTTCTCCTTTATATATCTTGTACATCCATATTGGTCCCGTGGATGGAGAATATAAGAGATTCTTACATGAAAATAAAAGGAGGCACCAAGACTTTCGACTTTAATTACAAAATCATCTTAAGGGTACTGAACAGTTTGAAGAATACGGTTTGAGAAGGAAAGCAATACGAGATCACAGATAGGAAAAACAACAAATTAAGAAATTACACAAGCATGCCTAAAACATTCTTCAAAGCAAAGCATACCTAGTGGAATGTGCAGTTACTAAAGTCACAAGACAACAAGTAAAAATGAGCCGAAATTTCTTCGACGCAATCGAGTTTTCTGTATAGCGTATAATCAAGGCCAAAGAAAATAGATCTATCTTTCTGTAGTCTCGGTGTAATGCTGTATAAGTCTTAAAACGGGCAAACAAATCCACAACTATGTAACTGTAGAAATGTAAATTAAAACTAGAAAAGAAGAGAGCTCTTGAGAGTCTGCACGATTCTCCTTTTCGATTTCTTTAAAATATATTACTTTAGTTAGGTAACTGTTTTCTAATAATAATAATAATAATAATAATAATAATAATAATAATAATAATAATAATAATAATAATAATAATAACAGAGGATAGGAAAGTAACAGAAATGACACCGAAATATCCTATGCTTATACTATTGTTTGCGTTTATTTTATACAGTACCAGGGTTCTGGAACCTGTAATCGCTTGAAGATGAAAAATATTTGGTTTAAATATTGGTTTACACATGTCAGTTGGTAGTTGTCTTAAAGTAAAAAAATACAATAAAGATAAAGCATAGAATGAATCATTAAGTTGGATTTGATTTAGTGCTGTCGCTGTGGTACAAAAATGATTGCTATGCTAAGAAATTCACGTCCTGAAAAACTGTTGTATGATAAAAGGATACTTAAAAGAAGAGACATTTCCTCCATCACATTTTCCCTCTTTCTCGTGCTTGCTGTTACGCTCTCTCTCTCTCTCTCTCTCTCTCTCTCTCTCTCTCTCTCTTTCTATCTTTTATATATATATATATATATATATATATATATATATATATATATATATATATATATATATATATATATATATATTCAAAGTTCAAACGTCCTTTAATATCCAATTCGCTCTACCTCGGAAATAACATATTTTCCATATATAGAGGAATTTTAGTTGATAATAAGTCCACCGTCCCGTTAGTGCGTCCCTGTAGTCCTGAGTCCTCGTCCGTCGCTGGTTCGACCCCACGGGACAGTGGACTTATTATCAACAAAAATTCCCCTTCGGTAAATATATGAAAAAATATATTATTTCCAGTAAGCGAATTGGATATTAAACGTTTGTAGCTTTCTCATATATATATATATGAAATATCAGATATATATATATATATATATATATATATATATTAAATAAATAGCATATATATATATATATATATATATATATATATATATATATATATATTTTATATATATATATATATATATATATATATATATATATATATATATATATATATATATATATATATATATATATATATATATATATATATATATATATATATATATATATATATATATATATATATATATATATATATATATATATATATATATATATATATATATATATATATATATATATATATATATATAAAAAAACAACCTTCTCATCTTAAAATGCAATATCTCATTTTATAATGAAATTCTTCGGCTTGAAAAGAAATCCATTTATAGAATTAATTTATTACTGGTGCTATTTCTTTGTTAGGTTTTCTCTTATTTCAGTTCCATTTTCCATTTCATAATCTGTATTCATCTACTTGCTAATCAGATTTATTTTCTCCCACAATCGTTTATCAGGCGGTTTTTATGATTTTCCAAGTAAACCAACGTTCTCTAAAACCCCAAGTAAAAGTAGTTTTATTTTAAGCTAAACTATATTTAAGCAGAGTTGTTTTACAGTGTCACCAAGTCTGAGAGGGTTGTAGTTCTGGGCATTTTGTCCGCAAAGCAAAACCAAAAGATTGACTAAACATTCCAATACGCAGGAGAACTTGAGAGGCACTATACATAGACGCTCGGCTCCGGAAGGCTGCCTTAAGAATTTATGCATGTGTACTAATGGCCTGGAGGGAATTTCATTCCTCCTTCATCCTGATGAGTTTTTCATTCAGTCGACTCCTTCCATGGGGTGATATACTTACTCATGTTCTAGGCGAAGTAGTTTGAATTTTTATTTATCATCTCAAAGGTTGGGAATCGAATGACATTTTTGAAGAAAAAAAAAAAGGAAACTATAGACTGAATAGCCTGTCAATACATTGTCCTTTAATATATTGAAGTGTTTGGGTAATAATAAGTTACGCCTTCGCTCTACTGCTCCAACAATGACTGAGTCGGTTATGTCATTTATAGCAATGTTATTGTTGAAGCCTCAAAGAAATTATTTATTTTATATAATTCCTTTTAACTGTTACGTTACACCATGGAGTGGCCATTGACATTTTTGACCTTGTCACATTTTTACCCTTAGTTCAAAGTAAAAGAAAAATGCATAACAAGCCATGGCAATTGCTTGCTGAATAGTAGCTTTTGTAAAATTCAAGAGTGCTTACTTATTGAGTATTTTAAAGGTATATTTCGATCAAGTGACTATCAGTTTGCTTAGAAAAAGGTATTTTTTCTACATAGCTTTATATGTTTAATTGCAAAGGAAGCCATTGAATATTATGTTTCATGCAGTTCTAGTGTGACAGCTATTCTGCTCAAGTGTTCAGAGACATTTAATAGGATGAAGTACGATAAGATTTTTAAAACTCTCATCGATCGTGGTCTGTGTTCCCTTGTTACAAGAGTCATGATACTTATGCATTAGTGTATAAGGACACCATAAATTTGCTGTAAGAAAGGCGTTAAGCAAGGAGGAGTCATGTCACCTCTTCTTTTCATTCTTTATATGGATAGCCTTATTAATTGCGTTACCATGGCCTAAGTTGTATGCTATATAGGAGTTTTTGTTCCTGTATTCATTTATGCTGATGATGCCATTTTAATCCCATCAGCTTGTAGATCAGTGCAATATTTACGAGATAAATGTGAAAAGTTTGGTGCTGATTGTGGACTGTCATATAATCCAGAAAAATGTGTAACGAATAATATATGAAATATGACCTTTAAAATAGTTAATAAAGCAAGACATCTGGGTCACATTATGTCTAATATAGAAGATATATTGATGGAAAACCTCTCGTTTCGGATATTACAACTGCAACAAGAGCCTTTATGCCACATTTTAATTTTTTATCTCTTGATTCAAGTATCAAAACTTTCACTGTGTATTGTACCAGTTTTTATGGATATGACACGAGAGATCGGGATAGAGCTTGGATGGCGTCCTTTCGCAGACCCCGAGATGTGCTCGGGAGGGCGCATTGTAATTTAATCACACAGTGAATGTCATCTTTGACTCCATCCTTGATGATTTTAAGTTGGGTGCACAGATTTTTCTTACCTGGGCAAGCTAACTGCTTGCATACCAGCGAGTTTTCCCCAACTTCCCGACTCTGCAATGACCCAATTGACATTTCATTCGAATTATCCCTTCTGAGTAAATAAGATAGAAATAATCAACACACAATCACTTTCAATTGAAAGACCTGGGTTTTATCCTGATGTGAGTCAGAAATTTATTTTTGTTCCACACGTGATTGTATGTTGATTATCTCTCTCTCTCTCTCTCTCTCTCTCTCTCTCTCTCTCTCTCTCTCTCTATCTCTCTCTCTATATATATATATATATATATATATATATATATATATATATATATATATATATATATATATATATATATATATATATATATATACTGCATATATGTATGTGAGCGTATGCATGCATGCATATACGTTAGTGAGAGAGACAGAAATAAAAGTACACAAACAATTCTTGGAGAGGAAAACCAAATTTCATTTTGAAAAGAGCTTTGTCTTTCCCCCGTCTCTACAGCTCGGGGCAATCCTGTTTCTTTGCTTTGTGAACAAAAGAACTACAACGGAACAAAAGTCGTGATATCTAAAATATTTACTGCGTTTATTCCAGGATTTCTGTCCCTTCAGCCCTCCACGTCCCGAAGTTCACACACATATATAGGTAGAAACACATATAATGGAACACATCACGCACACGTTCATACACGAACTAGAAACGAAGTCACTCCCCAAGGTCATGAGGAACGAGGTTAGGGAACGTTCACAGGAGCCACAAGAATTCAATCATCATTGTGTTTAGAGTTATTGGCCATTGGAAGGTAACTGTTTAGCTTTTCTGAATTATATATGATTCAGAAAACTTAAAAATTACTGTTCCAGGTGTCTGATTCCATACTGTATTTCTATTCTTACAATTACTGTTAGAGTAATTATATTCTCATTCTTGCTTTAGATTTAATCCATGACAACTCTCTCTCTGTCTCTCTCTCTCTCTGTCTGTCTGTCTGTCTGTCTGTCTCTCTCTCTCTCTCTCTCTCTCTCTCTCTCTCTCTCTCACTTTTCCTATGTCATTAAATGTCGTTCTTTAGAACGGTTGCCTTTGTACCTATATTAATATATATATATATATATATATATATATATATATATATATATATATATATATATATATATATATATATATATATATATATATATATTGATTTTTCTGTTCGTTTTTATCATAGATTTTTTGTTATCTTCTCACGAAGCTTGACGTTCTCTCTCTCTCTCTCTCTCTCTCTCTCTCTCTCTCTCTCTCTCTCTCTCTCTCCTAAGGGTGCTTGATTCCGGCAACATTCTCCATATTGGGAAAAGTGAGGCACGTGCGCCACTTTACTTAGCCATAAAAACATTTCAAGTGTTTTGACAAATCTTCTTTAGGCTTTTTCTGATAGACAGTTATTATTTTCCAAATTGTTTCCGTTATAATTATCTTAATTTTTATAGATTCTCTTTCAGTGTAGTGATATATCTTTAGTGTTTTTGTTACTGTCAGCCTCATTCTTTTCGTTCTACCCTTGATTTTGACATAGGCTGCTAAGGTGAAGACAAATATTCGAAATCAGCAACACAATAGGACTATGTTGGAAAAAAAAAAAAGTTGCAGCGCGTCCTACAAGAAAAGAAACAAAATGTCTTCTGAAAAATTAATGTTTTTTATTATTATTCTTCTATATTTATCATCATTATTATATGAAATGTGATTATGCCACAAGAAAGAATAAACTTTTAGTATTTTGCATCTACTGAAAGTAAAGCAGTCGAAAAGGTAGAGGTCACATATTTCCATCCTAATGTAAGCCTATCCAAGTTAATAAATAGAAAAAAAAAATTTTCCTAAAAAAAATTCCCAAATAGCTGCAAATGTTAGTTTTTAATCGCCGAAGAAGTGGCCATTCCTCCCAGCTTCAGTATCCTTTTACGAACCCTATGAATAATATGAAGTCCATCATGCCATTTTTGGATCCCATCCGACACGACAGCCTGTAAAGAATAACATCATGTTAGGGACACTGGGAGGACCTTAATGAGAAAAAACCTTTCACTCCTTCTTGTGAAACTCTATGGAAAAATCTTCATTAGGCTTATTGGCTTTTGAATGATCTGACAGAACTTAATTCTTTCTGTGGTTTACACAGTACTAATGTGTTAGGTGCTACTCGTGTAGTAGATAGTGTTACTCATGGAGAAGTCACACAGTAGCAATTGCTCATCTTGCACACGTTTCTACCTAACGCATGTTGGTGTGTTTGTTCATATGCCATATAAAAGCTTCTGTCAACCACACTCAACTAAATAGTTTTCTTATCCAAAAATGAATAATACAATGTCGACGAATCACGAACCGCGTCCAGTATAGCGTGGTTCCATAGGATGCTTCTCTTGAAGCACTCCGTAAGGGTTTTGAGATAAGAATGCGTTTTATTCGTATTTTTTTTCATTCAAATGTGACTCACTTCAATCGACTAGTTACCCAGTACATAAATCACTACTTGAACCATCAGGAACGTATTAAAACCGATCCCGGCTACAGTAAACTGAAACTGCGCCCTCTTGTTGGTGATTCTAAAATCTGGCCACAAAGATCCATTTTACATGCTTGTATAATTGTTAGTTATTCTTTCTTATAAAGTCCTGTTTACTTCTGTAGGTCATATTTAGGTATTAATTGTTCTCTTACGTATACCCTGTAATGGTGAACAGACATAAATGACTATACCATTTACAGTACAAACCAAGATTTTTTTAAACATTTTAATTATAAAAAAAAAAAAATAAAACCTTTTATAAGTGTACGAAATTTCCAAGAAAAAACACATAAGAGAGAGAGAGAGAGAGAGAGAGAGAGAGAGAGAGAGAGAGAGAGAGAGAGAGAGAGAGGAGTAAATAATGAAGGACGTCAATTCTTCCTCACAAGGTGCCTCTTAGACAAGTGAATTTCGTTGGAGTTAATTATGACTTCAAATTATTCACTCGTGGACAGATATCACAATAAGTGAGAGGAAAAAGGGAAATTGCCTGAGAAATATGACTCCATTGCTTCAGCATAAGACACCATTACCGCCATTTATCTCGTCCTTGCGTTTTCTTAATTTTGCGATAACAGAGATGCTAATTAACCTAAACAGTTTTCTTTTCTTAGGCTAAAAAAATGTAGACACTGCTGTGCTTGTGGGAAGATATTCTATTTACGTTAACATGATTCTGACGATCATTCCTAGAAAGTAATTTTGTGGACAAACACGCACACACACACACACACATACATACACACACACACACACACACACACACACACACACACACACACATATATATATATATATATATATATATATATATATATATATATATATATATATATATATATATATATATATATATATATATATATATATATATGTGTGTGTGTATATATATATATATATTGTATATTACTAACAGGACCTCATTCAAACTGGATGGTATCTAGTGGAGATATTTATCAGAAAAGCTACAGCTCCCTGGGACAAACAATCGTCATTATCAAGTATCCGGATACTTGATAATGAGAGACTGTTTGTACCAGAAAGCTTGTAACTTTTTCTGAATAAATATCTCCACTAAATACCATCCAGTTTGAATGAGGCCTGTTAGTGATCGTTCTAACACGCAGAGCAATTGTGTATGTATATGTATATGTATATATATATATATATATATATATATATATATATATATATATATATATATATATATATATATATATATTATATATATATATATATATATATATATATATACAATCAGTA
>NC_089786.1:27321426-27328926 GCF_040412425.1 Macrobrachium rosenbergii
CTGATTTTTCATACTTTGTAAATCACTCCCCTTAATCATGTTCACTTCTTCATTCGTTAAATCACTATATTTTCCAAATTACACAGTCCTTTAGTTATTTCCACACTGTTCCTTCCCGCCAGGAGATAAAGCAAAGTTTAAACCGTAGCCTAAGGCACTAGTTACATTTCTATCCAGCTGTTTGTTTGATAAGTTGACGACACATTCATGATTGGCGTTGTTGGTCCAAGGGCTTCTTTCAATCAACAGTTTCATTTTATTATCGTGTTTCCTTTCAGTTTCCGATACACTTGATTCCTCATCTTCACATGACAATATTCACGTAGGAATCTCTCAATCTGGTGGTATTGGAAGCTTCAAAATGTCGTCTTTTCCTCGTGAGATCTTCAAAATTCTTTTTGGTTTCAATGTTTTGATGTTGATATGTTTTTCAATATGGCACGTTGTATTTCACCGAAGGGTTGGTCTTCTAATTTCAGTTATGAACGATCTTGGTATCACTTGTTCATCCTGATATTCGTAAAAAATTAGAAGACCAACCTTGGTGAACAACTATTTGGAAAAACATATCAACATCAAAACATTGAAACCAAAAGAATTCACGGGATACCACCAGATTGATTAGATTCTTCTTTGTACGTGAATAATTCCTGCCAAGATGAGGAACAATTAAAACAAACGTTCAGTTTGATTGTTCCAACAACGCCAATCATGTGTCGTCAAGTTATCAAACAAACAGCTGGATAGAAATGTAACTAGTGCCTTAGGCTACGGTTTAAACTTTGCTTTATGGCTCAAAGGAACAGTGTGGAAATAACTAAAGTACTGTGTAATTTGGAAAATATAGTGATTTAACGAATGAAAAGTAACATGGTTAAGGGAGTGAATGGAAGTATGAAAAAATCAAACTAAACGTCCCCAAAAGATTTATGGTTGCTATTAATGAACTGATAAAAATATACACATGACAAAAAGCAGATAAATCAGGCGCCCTTGTAATTTTAAATAAAAGTGAATTTGAGAAAAATGCAAAATCTTTTAGGTGATGATAACACATATAAAGAATTAAATAAGAACCCATAGACAATGTGAATAGTGGTTTCAATAAGAAAGTTAACCTGTTAAAAGGAAACGAAAGCCTTATAAAGAAGTTGTGTGTTACCTCTCGACCATACATGTATGGTAGCGCAAAAAAAACTCACAAAGTCAAACTTTCCTGCCAGGCCAATTATCAGTTCAGTTGGTTCTCATAAAGTAAAGGAAAGTGAACTAGTAGATATTCTCAACCCATTATAGGTACCATCAAATGCAAATATCAAGAATAATGTGGACCTGATAAAATAAACTAAATAGTGTAGAGATTAATAGTGAATTTTGTAAGTTTTGATGTTGGCACTATTCACAAAGGTGCCAATAGATGATCTGATGGACTTTTTTATCTGAGTTAGAGAACACACAGCTGGATATCCCATTTTCTAAAAGTACTTTAATTGAACTGATTAAATTATTGAAAAGATTATTTATTTTAATTTAATGGTAAATTTTACTAACAAAATTTTGGTATGGCAATGGGAAACCCTCTATCCCAGTGTTAAGTAACTTATATATGGAATTTATGAAAGAAGATATTTGAAATCATAATCCCACGTAATGTAACATGGTTTAGGTGTTGACGACATAATTTGTGGGTGGGCTTTACCAAGATGTAAAAACTTTTTTTTGCTAAGTTAAATCAATTAGTACCATCAATTAAATTCACGATGGAAATGGAAAATGATGGGTGCTTACTTTGTTTCTGGATGTCCTCATACGAAGAAATAGTAGTGGGTTTAAATATAGTGTGTAGAAACCCACTAATATTTCTTCCTATATGCATTTCTATTCTGGACAAAGCAATAAGGTTAAAAGTCAGTGTTTTCATCTATGTTTTTAAGAGCATTACGGGTATGTAGCCTGAATATATTGATGATGAAATAGATAAGATTAGGAATGCAGGCAAAAAATTGAAATATCCTGATAGTGTATTAAACAGTGCATTTGAAGCGGCAAAAAGACTATGTATCAAAACCAGAAAGAACCTTACAACACAAAAAAATTTGCTTGTTCTGCCTTATAATAATAGTATGAAAGATATCCCTCATCTTCTTAAGAATTTTTGGTGTTAATGTCGCATTTAAGAACAATACAACAATGAAAAATGTACTTATCAAGAACTCCCAGACAATATTAAAGGTGTATATAAAATTCCGTGTAAGTCTTGTGACAACTTTTATATTGGCCAAACCGGGAAAGCACTGGAAAAAGAATTGAACAACATAAGAAATGTGTGAGATATGCACAAGGAACAGTGGTATATTTGTACATGTTAGTGAGAACAATCATGCTATCAACTGGGAAGGGGCAAAAGGATTGTATATTCTAATAATGCACTGGAAAGGAACATCATTGAATCTAGCTTCATAAAAGAAAGTTACAACCATAATATGAATATCAGTCAAGGAATGTATAAACTTGATCCTTTAATATCAAAAGAAATTTGTAAATTGTTTAAACTTTAAGGTAGGCAGTAGATTGTATGAAAATAGGATTATCATATTTGTAAACACAACTTACGAGGGAGTAATGTTAATGAGTTTCCAAACTCCGCCTCCATGACACCTGTCAGGTGTGGATCTGAGGTGGGGTATGGTCTGTTTATCAGCAATGTCCCCTGAGAGTCTATTGTGATTTTTAGCCAAATGAGTTTTAAAGGCCACTCCTACCTCGACACCGGCCTGAGTGGGGATATGGAGCCTCTAACGGTTTTTTTGTATGTTCGTCAGTACTGTTCTTGTAGTATATATATTTGTGACTTCTCACACTCTGTATCAGTCCTTCGTCAATGGCTTGGAAAAAAAGTCGAAACCGGTCAGGACCTACACCCCGTTTCTTATTTTTCACCTGTGGTAATTGTGATATATATATATATATATTATATATATATATATATATATATATATTTATATATATATATATATTTATATATATTTATATATATTATATATATATATATATATATATATATATATATATATATATATATATTATATATATATCCCCATGTATATATATAAATCCTGTATACATATTATATATATATATATTATATTTTATATATTTAAATTATATATATATTATATATATAAGATAAATGTATATATACTTATATATCATAATTAATTTTTATTTTTTGATAATATCTTAATATATTTTTGGTAAATATATTTATTTATTTATATATTGGATTTATAATTATTTAAGATATATATATATATATATATATTGATATATATATATATATATATATATATAAATATAAATATATATATATATATATTGCAACATTGACTCCTCATATCAAAAAACTGCCTTGGCATGAAAAAGTTTTGAATCTACTTTATTTAAAGAATATAAAACTGTGAGATTGCTATACTTTTAACTCACTCAGCTGAAATAAAATTATAGCCTTCTTTGTGTTCAGGTTGATAACATTACTTCGTTCTTATATTCCTCATGCTGGTTCAAAATTTGCCTGGGAGTCAGATTTTTTTATTCGGTTCCTCAATTGCATCTGAGTCTTTGTAGTGACAAGTTTAGCCAAAGTATATAGATATCAACAAGTTCGGAGGTCATAGTGGTTATTGCAATTACATAATGTCCTGTAAAATTTTTACAAAAAAAAATATATTTATTTACATATTCACGCTACACACCATACGCAACCCAATAGCAGTAGTTGCTTTATTATTTTTTCAACATATACAGTATATATATATAATTTATAGTATATTTATAGATATAAATATATATATATATTTCTGACTCTCTCTCTCTCTTTTCTCTGGGCTCTCTATTGGGTCCTCTTTCTCTCTGATCTTGTCTTTATTTTCTTATATATAAATATATTACGCATATATATATTGTATATATATATATATATATATATATATATATTGCCTATGGCTATAAATATATATATTTGATATATATTTATATATATTTCTGATATATATTGTAAAGGTAACTTTTTTCAAAATTATTGCCCCTTGACAGAACAAATAACGAGATTATGAAGTTTTCTTCTATAGCCTATTCCAAGATACATTATTTTAAGTTTCTATTAAGCTATTTTTCATTTTACATTTCTTATATTTTCAGACAGAGTGTCGGAGTTAGATATAGCCATTGCTAATGCATTTTCAAAGGAAATCAGATGGATTGACGAATCCGGTGCTATAACTTTCAGAGAGGCCAGGGTGCTTTTGAACTCCTTCATTTCACGTTTCTGGATAGCTAAATAAATTAAAAGAGATGAATCCTTTGTTAAAAGAAACTGGAACAAAATCCATATGACTGTCATTGCGAAAAGATTTTAGAATCTTGGAAGGCCTGAAGTCCTTTCTAGGAGTCAAAAGACATCATAGCTGAGGCAGTGGGTAGACCAAGAAAGTTTTACATAAATTGGCGCTTGAACTAGAAACAAAAATGGGAAAGAAGAGAAGTTATAGTGGTTTAAAATTTTTTTTAAAAATCTGGTATCAAGCCATTTCTTGTTATCAGCAAGCCCAACATCACTTAGCAACAGAGAAAGACCATGCATGGTTTTTGTGGTTCATTTCTTAAAGATTGAGATGAAACTGACTTTCTCCTTGTTGCTGCATCAGTTGAATTCTTCATTTACAGACATTTTAAACATAAAAATGACATCATTTGGGCTGCAAAGCTGGATGATATCAGCAATGACATGCGCTATCGCCAAGTTGGGAAATTTAATGAATGTTTGGGAATTTTTTAAATCTGTTTCACAGCAAAATGGATAATTTATGGATCATCAAAGAAAAAGGACAGTCATGGAATGGCGAATACTTTCAGAGAAACTGTGCTTACTGGTGGAGTATTTCCTTTCCTCAAAGACCCAGAAAATGTGTTTTCTGTTGAAGAAGTCACATTTTTGTATGATAAGACGCACCACATTTCAAGGATCTTCAGACACAGGAGCTGCATCTAAACAGTAGTATCGATTTCTTCTCTCTCAAGTGAATTTCAGCTCTAGCTCCGATGACCTTAATGTCTGTAAAACATTGGTAGTATTATAAAGGATCGTGATTGAAGTGCAGAATGAACTATGATGGTATACTAAGACTTCGACGACATGCAAAGAGAGGTGACCAAAAATGCTTTTGGGAAATGGAGCTTAAGTCTCAGCTTTTTGCGATTTGCTGAAATCATACTTGATTCAAGAATGCAGGCTGTGGTACAGGCAAATAGATGCCACAGAAAATATTAAATACTCAGAGAAAAATTGAATTAAATACCAACCTGAATTACTTTTTTTTGTCCATATCAATTTTAGTTTATGATATTTTTGGGCCTCTAATTTTAACACCTCTATATATATATATATATATATATATATATATATATCTTATTTATATATATATATATATATATATATTATATGTCTCAAATTTGTGTGTGTTTGTTCGTGTTAAACTGTTTAGTGAGTGTTTATTGTGTTATATGTTTGGGAGTTATGTGTGTTACGTATATATATATATATATTTATATTATATATATATATTAATATATATATATATTTTATTTGTTTATATTATATATATATATATATATACATTTATCTTTAGTAATTCAGAATTTTTTTTCCATTTCAGTAAGAGAATAGGTACACCCACAGTATATGGTAAGCTGGCAATAATCATTGTGAGTTTTTATCTTCTCTCTTCTCAAACTCTTGGGAGTTAATGAGTCGCCAGGGAAAACACCAGGAGATCACTGTTTAAAAAGAGCCCCAAAAATCAGATTTATTAATTAACTATTTTTTTTCATTTAATGGCAAATTCCATTCCCTCTATATTTGCAGGTATAGTGCCTGAGGTCATCGAAGTATTTCTCCAGCACATTTTCTACCATAAAAATATAGGTATTTATACACATTTATACATACACACACAACTGCTGTACACACACACACACACAATGGTATTAACACATTTTATATATATATTTATATATATATCATTTATATATATATATATATTCTTTATTTATATATATAATATAACAAATATTTAAACTTTATTCATAAAAAATTCGTATTCAGATACAACGATCTTGGTCTAATCTCCTTAAAACATTTATTCCTTGGGGATTAAGATCTTATAATTCTAACAATCGTAAATGGAACAGATAAAAATTCTTCAGAGATCGAGAAGATAAACGCCTTTGAGGAAGAACACTCGTCAAATTTCTGAAGAAAATTATTAGCTAAAACTGCATAGATTAAGTTTGTGTCTTCATAGTTATTCCTTCTTGGCTTATTTTTCTCGCTGAATCTGCCTCTGAAAAATCAAGATTTCTAGTCCATAGAAGGCATCATGCAGAATGCGACGAACCAGCACTGCCCTCAAAAAGAAGAGCATCTCCTGGCACTGCTTCCTACAGAATTAGAACCATTGGGAAATTTGAATCTTCCTAAACAGTCTGGGAGTTATTTTTCCTTTAATCTACTCTGAAAAAACGTAATGTAAATTCTTGAATCTGAATTTTTCTCCTATTTTTTTATGAATAAATTTCCTCTCCCTCTCAAGATATCTTTTAACTCATCATGTATTTCTGACTGTTGTATTATATATCATCTATTATCTTATATTCTATATGATATCTACTATATATCTAATATATTTAATAATCTATTCGTATATATATATATCTATATATATTAAGATAGTCATATATATCTCTCTCATATATATCTTTTCTCTCCTTGAATCTCTCTACTCTATATATATATATTTCTGTGTGAAAACAAAGATCTTTGACTATTTATTTTTCCTTACTCACTTCAAGATCCTCTATCTGTTTCACGTATGGATGTTTACAACGAATGCAACTATCTTAGCTAAATTTTAGAGGCCTCCCATTTTAAATGGATGTCTAAAAATCTAAGTCTCTAATGTCTTCAGAATTTATTTTAGATAGTTTTGGCGAGGATGGGTTCTGTTAAAGGAACTCCTCTGGATCTTATTTGAATTATTTCTCTCTAATTCTCTTTATTAGTTTTACTTTATCTCCCAGAGAAAGAGAAATCAGATATCCTGGTCTTTATTTAAATTAAAAGAAATTAGAGGGGCTTTTGCATGTTAACGATATTTAAATTTGGAGTTTGCTCTAATCAGAAAAATACATGGAATAACAGTTCTTTCTTATTTACCTGAATCACAACAAAATCTTTCTCCCAAAATCTATGTTAAATACACACATCCTGGTTATTCCTAACACACACACACACACACAAATCACTTTCTCACAAGAAATTTTCAAACAGAACAACTGATATTTATTACAAACATAAGACTAAGGTGGAAATAATAATGTAAAAGTATGGGAGTTATTAAAATAGAATCTCACACTGAAAAAAACGAAACTTTATTTTAAATATAT
>NC_089786.1:27336426-27338926 GCF_040412425.1 Macrobrachium rosenbergii
ATAAGCAGAGAGCGAACTGGAGAGAGAATCTTTCATGAAACCAAACTTTTATGCCACCTTTTGCAATGAAGTAATCAGATGCATATATACCCCCGATATCATTTTATTTCCTAGTAAACGAAGATGTGATCCAAGCAGCCTCCCTTCTGTGTCTCCGTCTGCCACGAGAGCTTTCATTACAGCACCCGGCTTTTCCCTTCCTCCGCAGATGAGTTTTCAATTAGTTTTCCCTGACTCGGCCTCCCTCGGAGTCTTATCTAATGAGCGTGAAATGTGTCATGATTAATTACGTCTTCATCGGCTGGAGAGTTTTTCTCTAACGAGAAGAAGAAGAAAAAAAAAACATTATGTGGTCCTGGATGTTTTTTGGGTCAAAGGACTTGTCCCATGAAAACTGATGAGATTAAAAACCCAAAGTCGGCAGACTATAGTGGGAATACGTCTTGTCCATGTCCTTGGAATAGGTAGGTTTTTGTGCGTTTAGAAGAGATCAAAAAGAGAAAGTCATATTTGTTTTAACACAACTGAATGTTTGAGATTGACTAAACCTACCATTTCTTTACTTCCTTGGATATATGTTTAATCAAAATATATATTTTGGCAAAAATGTTGTGACACTTGCAGCAAATGGTTTCTGTCTAAAGAATAGGATTTACACGTCGAAAAGACGTTGTTAGTCATACAGCATTTGCTATTGGTCAAAGAAATTTGCTTATGTTTTACTGAATTTTTCTTTTATTTACGACGTCCATCACTTCGCTGACCAATGAAGCTGAAGGAACAGTCCAAAGAAAATTGTCTCTCTGATTCGCAGTTTGCATGATTCATTGATCACAGGAAGTTATCCAAGATTCTTTTTTTTTTTTTTTTCACCATTTCTTTGGACACTAACTGCTTGTAGCATATACACAGAAATAGGAATACAAGAAGCTTTGAAAGTAAGAAAAATTTGTATTAAAGTTCTTTTCTGACACATCATAAGGAGCATTTAGAGCAAACCTATCTTGTTTCGTTTTTTAGATAAAGGTTTTGAAACTAAGGTAGTTAAAGACACTTCATAACAAATCTAACATTTTGAGAACCAACGCGTCGGAATAATTGAAGTTTAGTGGTTTCAGGGAAAACAAAGGTTGTCTGACATACGAGAGATATAAATTGTGTAGCGGAAACATGAAAATGATTTTCGCTTAATGTAAAACGTATGCTTTTTCGGCTTAGCAAGTGAGCGCCATGCACAGTTACCATAATCTTTTTCCTGTTTTGTATAATTTCTTAACTCCTGTTCACGAGTAAGTAAAATTGTTTCTGTTATTTTGTATATATTTTTATATTTAATTTCTAATTTCTCTTTGATATTATCTTCTTTTATTAAACTCATTAATTCTATTCTTTTGTGGCCTTCTTAGAAAGCATGGGTGTTTTTTTGGGGTACTAGGACAGAATGCCTACTGACAAAATGCCTGATGGACAAAATGCCTATTGGACAAAAAGCCTAATGGACAGAATGCCTAATGGACAAAATGCCAATTGGGCAAAATATCTAATGAGCAAAAGACCAACTTTTCAGATGTAGTGCTAATGACCAAAATAACTAATAGGTAAAATACCTAACAAGCATAATATCTATGGAAAGTACTTTTGTTGCAGAACTGTAATCTTTCTCATTTAAATAAAATTTTGTCATAAGCACTTTAGTTAGAAATGGAGTTCGTTACTGGTCCGAAAGGTGGCAAGAAACTTTTACATAAAGGCTTCGCATATGTTGTACACAGAAAAAAGGAAAATCGCATATATTGGAGATGTGAAAAACAGGACTGTTGCAGTGCCGTTATTATTACATGTGAAAATAAGATTCAGAAACTCTCGAAGAGCCACTCACATCCGCCAGATGAAGCTCCCCGTATCACTGCTCTGAAAGTTACTGGAGGCATAAAAGAACGAGCAATACAATCTAAAGAAGCCACATCTTCCAGTCATTAATCACAGCACAATACATTCACCATTAAACATGTGCGGTTCTTTGCCTCATAAAGACTCGCCAGCACGTAGTGTAAGACGTGCAAGAGTGAGTGCAAATGAAGATTTTACTGTGACAACAACAGGTGATGATTTTCTACTGTACGAATCAGAAACTGCGCCCATTTACTAAACTACAAAGAATTTGGAAATTTTAAGAATAAAAAAAAAAGTGGTTAAGTGATGGGACATTTAACTCTGTGCCAGTTGGAAAACAGTTGTATACAATTCACGTTGTTGCTGACGGAAGTAAAATGTTACCACTAGTCTGCTGTATTACATCTAATAAAGATGATAAAACCTACAAGGAAATATTTGAGTTCCTCAAAGAACGAAACTTCTATCCAGAGTCAGTTACAGTGGGTTTTGAGCAAGCGGCAATAAAAGGCTTAAGAAAATGTTTCCCAAATACATCTGTCCATGGTTGTTTCTTTCACTTCAGCCAATGTCTTTCGCGAAAAATTCAAAACCTTGGTTTACAAGG
>NC_089786.1:27343926-27408926 GCF_040412425.1 Macrobrachium rosenbergii
AGTAAGATGCCTGGTGTTCTGAACAGCAAATATATATATATATATATATATATATATATATATATATATATATATATATATATATATATATATATATATATATATATATATATATATATATATATATATATATATATATATATATATATATATGTATATTTATATGTATATGTATATGTATATGTACATGTATATGTATATGTATATGTATAGGTATATGTATATATGTATATATATATATATATATATATATATATATATATATATATATATATATATATATATATATATATATATATATATATATATATATATATATATATATATATATATATATATATATATATGCATGTATGCAGTGTTTGGTACCTTGCAGATAGGTAGATAGATAGATCGCCTAACAAGGGAAATTAAAAAATTCCCTTTAGCCCCCAGCTATATTACTATCTGCCGTTTCCTTTCCAGCCAATCCATTTGACCTTTCTCCACATGGCTATCCATCCCCATCAACTTGGACTTCCCATAATATTTACTCCTTTTACGAGCAGAGCTTCCGGTCATCCTCGTAAGAGTATATGGAGGAGACGTCATGATCTTGTTAACCGCCTTGGAAATTATCAACTTCTGAGAAATAAAAACAAACTGAAAATAAGCGGGATTTACTTGTATTCAGCCACGCTGAGTCTGTTGCTCAGATAGAACTCCTGAAATTCAGAGTTTAGGCGTCCTGTCTATTCGTGTTTGCCATATCCCCGATTGTAGATACAATCGCATATTATTATGCTGTCTGCCGTTTTGTTTGTCCCCTGTTACGAACTCTGGATATAACTTTATCCTTCTCTGTCCCCGTCAACGACAGATGAGAGGAAGCCATGACAGAGAGGACACTTAAATGGGACACCGCTGCTGTATTGATGGCGATGTATTCACCGGCTTTTGACTGATGGCTCAACGAGGCACTCACAGGAGATATCTGTCTGTAAGTTTGTCTATCTCTGTTTTTTCTGGTTTTCGTATGATGATGACACAAATTTATCTTCACAGTAATCATGAAAATCTCTCTCTCTCTCTCTCTCTCTCTCTCTCTCTCTCTAGATGAGAAGACTTTAAAGGATAAACAAAAGGACTCAGTGAGAGCATGCCTCCTCCAAAGCCACTCAGATAGGATTAAATTAATTAGCATCCATAATAAAGGCAGGAGCTTACCATGCATTGGCCATAAGTATCTAATAGGGGAAAATTACCGAAAATTTTTATTTAGAAATGGAGCAATTTCAACCGAAAATTCCCTTCTTTCATAATTGGTGAGCTGGTTTCAATGGCAATATATCGCCAACTTAAAGGAGATTTTCTCAGTGGTTTAATCATTCTGAAAATACCACATAATGAATGTTTTTGTCAAGTTTGATCAAATTCCTTGCTTTCGTTGTCTGGATATCCTACTCACACAAACGCACGCATGAACAAAGCAAACAAGAAGTAAATTCCAGTTTACTCAAAAGATAAGTTATGATTAATTTTTCTTAAGGATAAAAAATTTGCTTTTCAAGCAAAGTTCAGTGATGATTTATGAAAATATGTCGTAGTTTAACCAAACTCTCAGGAGAGACAGGGAGGCAAAATGGTCAAAAGAAATTAAATAGGAAGAATAATTGCAGAGAGACCGTAGGAAAGGATTCATAGTATTGGATGAATAAATAAAAATCACCACGCGGGAAATTAATTTGTTATTATTTAATTTCTCTTAATACAAGGAAAAAGAGTAAGTATCAATTCTCCTCATCTTCCTCAAACGCCAATGTTCTTTCCATGCTTAATGCGAAAAAAAGCTGGATATTTCGAGGCGATGTAAAGTAGCTTCATTTAAAGGAATGTTAAAAGAAGCGGAAGATGATTTGAATGCACTTCAAATTTATAAATGAGCTCAAATCTGAAGCGAAATATCACCTTCGTAGTATTTCAGAATGTCACCTGTATCCCATACATTTTCTTCCATAATGTACCATTCAGTCAAGTTCTTTTCATAGCTTCACATAAAACTTATTAGTAGAGCCTATTATTTTCAGGTGTTATTTACTCTCTCACTTTCTCTCTTTATCTTTCTCTTTCATCAACTTGTTTCCCTGTAATATTCCGTAATAATTTTTCTCTGTTTAACTTTTTACAGAAAAGTTTAGCATTTTTTATTATTAAGATGCATAATTTTTCTTGCAACATTTAGAAGTTAATATTTTCTTTTTCGCTGATTTTTGTTTAGAGGATTTCTACAGAAAAGTTTAGCATTTTTTATTATTAAGATGCCTTAAAATGATACCCTGAATCTTTTTTTATTTCTCTTACTTCAATGACTTTTTCTCTATGCTCTGAAAGCATTGTGAAGGTTTCTTAGTTCTTAATTTGTGCATCTTTAACGCAGAAGACATCTAGCTGTAGGCAGCAGCTGATTCCAGTTTACGTGTGGTGATGTGATAATATACGATTTTTTCCCGGTTTTTCACTCTTTTTTCATTATTACCCGGTTTCCTACATTCCAGGAATGAAGAAAATTGCCCGAATTCTTCCCCGCTCTCTCGCACGCCCCTCCTCTCTCTCTCTCTCTCTCTCTCTCTCTGGGGAAAAAACTTTGTCAATAGTAACATCAAAATGTAAGATGGTTGAGATGAAGAGCTTCTTTCGTTTATTGATTAGGGAATAATATAGAAAGTAAACTATAAATAATCACTTACCCAGTGTTTGAAATGTAATGTAGTATTTCTAAATACATTTTTGTGGATGATGATTATTCATTAAACATAATAACTGCTATTCCATCGATACTTATGGCCATCGGAATGCATGGCAGGAAAACATATTTTCTTAATATTTCCCTCTTTTAGACGTGCAATGGATTCCATAACAGACCCAAGATGTAGGAAATAATGAGACATTAGGTTGTTTTTCTCTTTTTTCACTACCCTAACATTCTGCAATGGAGTATCAGTTTTAGTTTTAGATTACTGTAACTGACTTGTTATAACTTTATAAATTTTCGTAATCAAAATATGTGAGAGGGTAATTCTAGCTGTACATTGATTTTTACGAAAAAATATTTTGGGCTATTAGGTAATTATTATACATTTCCTTTTATAATTCATTTAACATATTTCTTTCACTCATTATCGTCTGAAATGAAAGCAATGCCGTGTGAGACGGATTTTATTTTCCTTCGATTCTCTCTTTTGGAGAAAGTGTTCTTTTAGGAGCCTTTTGTGAGTACCTAACTGGAGTAAACCTGAGGTAGAGAGTTCTGAGTTTGTCTGTTTTAACAGCCATTCTTTAGAGGCAGGTGTTGGGATCATTACGTCTCAGCAACGCCCGGAGGTTCGCATGAAAGCTGCAAGAGGATCCGACTCCTTCCTCAGGAGGAGAATACAAGGATACTTTTGTAACAGGAGGAATAGCCGGCTAGGTTTTTCGCTTTTCTTTTCTAGGACATTGGACATTTTATATGTCCTTTATGGGCATGGGCATGATAGACCCTATGTTGATCAAGATGGTGGTACAACAGAGCTAAGACTGAATTAACGGAAATAAGTTTAGCATACTCGACTGATGCATACGTTCAGCCACTAGTGGAAATTGTATAGTGAGTAACACCAAATGTTGTAGAGTTTAATAAAAAAAGTATTTGGATGAATACAGATTGTTCACATATAATATTAAAATGAAAAGAGCAGAACTAAGAACGAGTATAAAACATGTGTGTTTAACACTAAGAAACATGATAAATATATTTTCTTAAGTTTCAATAAATTCAGTACAGGAAACTGAAGTAGAAGCGGTAAGCACATTCTGAGTGACACGGTCAGTTCCTGTAATTTTCCTTATTTTTCCCAAGGGGATGTTTCTCAAGATCACACTAAAGTTAATAGAGAATGAAAGCGAAGGTCCTGAAGACTAGGATTTTACAATGCGTTCACAACTCGAACGCTATTTAGGAAGAATCCGACGCGTTTGGTCTTGGTATGCACGTCTAGGGTTCTTGAGGACTGATGAATGAGACTGGCTGGTGGATGGCTTAGATAAAGGCCTTGGTTCAGATTAAATTACTTTTACCAGCTATGGGTAACATTTTCAGCCGGAACAGTAAAGGCAACCAGGGCCGTAACATGTACTCTCTCTCTCTCTCTCTCTCTCTCTCTCTCTCTCTCTCTCTCTCTTCCTCGTTGGGCGAGCAGGTTCCGTTCCCAGCTACCACTCTGTTGCCCGAGAGTTCGAATCTCCGACCGGCCAATGAAGAATAAGAGGGATTTATTTCTGGTGATGGAATTAATTTCTCGCTATAATGTGGTTCGGGTTCCATAATAAGCTGTAGGTCCCGTTGCTAGGTAACCAATTGGTTCTTAGCCACGTAAAATAAATCTAATCCTTCGAGCCAGCTCTAGGAGAGCTGTTAATCAGATATACTTTTAACTTTACTCTCTCTCTCTCTCTCTGATTGGGTGTGCTCTTGTGTGGGGTGGGGTTCATGTGATAGAATTTAATTATACAAAAAGAAAGCAGACCATTCTATTCCTTCCTCTCTCTATTTCCATGGTTCCATGGCACACTGGCTAATGTGCCTAGCTAACAAACAGAATACCAATGTTCGGTTCTAGAGCCAAAGAGAAGGAATGGTATGGACTCTTCCTTTAAAGTCTATGATGTATGTCTATGATGACCAGAGCAGAGAATTAGGTGCCAAATGTCATATATGCGTTAGCATGCTAACACACAATGGCGCAACATTCTTTTAAGTGAGCACCACCTTTCTGTTCACAATCAATTTCTGGCTAACAATGACGTTGCAAGTCTCAAAATCCTGACCAAACCTTATCTCTGCCATTGGAGATGATCCCTTGAAATCATCTTTTCATTGCCTGGGTATCAAAAGAAAACCTATAAGTTAATTTTCCTATCATATATTCTTAAACATTGCACGTATGGTGACTGCGTACTCTTTGGCAAAAGTACTGTTATTCTATTCCGATCCTTTGGTCGACTGAAAAAAAAAATACATTCACAAAAGTCTGCTACTCTGTACAAAACAAAAGAACGAAAAAATCCCGCTGGTTTTAAGACGCAGTCCATGTTATCTTGAAGTTACCATAATTATCCAGCATCAGGAAGTAAACTGATAAAAACTACGTTTTCAGCTCGCTTATATTAGCAACACTGGGAAAGTATAACTCGTGGAACATTCCATGTGGTGTAAACGCTTTACCCAGCATTTTTTCCCAAGTATCCTTATGAACACTTTTGTTTGGGAAACACATGTTCCATACTATAAGTTTCCATTCACTCCACACATTCCACATGTATTAACCATGTATTCCTTCGTACCATCAAATCACCCAGTACTATCTCCCTCCTTCACATCTCTCTACTCACAAACCCAGGCCCTCCCGGAAAATCTATTAGAATCATTCGTTTCCATTGCTTTCACTTTGTGTATGGGGTTTTAAGTATGATAAAAAAATTCATAAACATTTGCTTATGAAAAAGATAAAAACGTTTCATTAAAAATTAACTTTCCATTTTAATTTTTATAAAGCTCTTGGCAAAAAAGCGAATTAGTTAATGAAACTAACTTTTACAGAGATGGAGTTTACAGAATGAAATTGCATTCAGAAGTCTGAATGTACCATACTGACATTAGTGACAGTATTTTCCGTCTTTCAGAGATTATTATGATCATTATCCAGTTAGAGTTTCAGGCGTCTCTTCTTATAACACATTTGACGAGAGCCAGAAAAGGTAGCCGGCTAACTGAGAATACATATCCCAAAAAGTAAGTTGTCTGTGAATGATTTATAGGAGTAAAAGTAGCCTGCATACTACTGTGAGTGAGGTACGAGTAAGATACGGAGGTCTACAGCTTACTAATTTATTTACAAAACTTTCACATGTCAATAGCTCGTGTGAGCCAGAAAGTAGTTCCGACCTCTTTACAGATCGAATAAGGAATTAAATTCAGGCATCTGTGTTTCTTCACAGACATAAATTTACATATGGATAGATACAAGACATCTGATTGACAGTTATACATGCATTACTGGAAAGCTAGCATAACAATATACAGAATGATAATAATACATGAAAGGTGACAATAACGGTGATTGAGATATTTGCATAAAAGGCGTGTGAGAGAATTTGTTTCTCTCGAGCGCGTGGTTTTCCTCTCACGTTATTCATCATGAGAGAAAGCAGATTTTGATCGTAGGCCTGCCACTTGGGTGCTACAGGACTTCGCCTCATGCAGGAGAAGCCTACATATGTGGGTTGGTGTCTGATATGAATGCAGGTTTATTGAAACCCACGTTATCCTTCCGTCTACTGCCATCTGGTAGGCCTTTGGGGACGTACATTTTTCTGTTTGCTTCGTAGGTTGTCTTGGCCGGTATTATTTTTCCTATCACTTTTTGGGTGTCAGACGATGATGTTCCGTTTGTTCTTTCTTGGAAGATGTCCGCTGGCAACATCAACGCTTGGGCGTACAGGGCTTCTGCAGGAGATGTGTTGAATGCTGCCTGCAGTTTGATTCTCAGTCCTAGAAGAACCCATGGCAGTTCTTTTCTCCAACTCCCGCCCTGTCATCTGGTAGTGAGAGATGTTTTTAATGATTATTGCATCCTCTCCATGATTCCATCGGCTTCGGGGTTATAGGCCACTATATGTGTTATTTCATCCGCAGACTGTTGGCGAGAGCGTTCCCCAGGGCGGATGTGAAGTCGGTGCCCATGGTGATGATCTTGGGGAATCCATACCTACTGGCCCAGTCAACGAGGGATTTAATGCAGCTCTCTGCCGTCTGCTGTCGGACGGGTATTGCTTCCAGCCACCTGCTGTTCCCATCTATTATAGTAAACAGGTATTTGTACGCCTCTGAGGGGAGTAGGGGTCCCACTGTGTTGACATGTATGTGGGAGAGTTGGTGGTTCATTGTTTTGAACTCTTCTATCCCGCTTTCGACATATCTCGTGACTTTTGACATCTGGCACGGGATGCACAACTTCACGTCTCTTCTCATCCCCCACCAGATGTACCACTCTGCTGTGACTAGGACAGTTGATTGGCTAGATAGGTGGGATAGGATGTGGATAAGAGTGAAGGCTCTGCTTCTTAGTCCCTCTGAAAGATGGGTGAGGGCATCCAGTACTCATCTCACAGGTGATGGTCGTCGTTCTGCTGTTGATTGACAGGTCGCTTCATGCGAGGGCGGGGTTGATCCGCTGCAGTCACTGCAGGCCCTCAGCATCCTTCTGCGCCTCCGCTGTCTCAGGATAGGCTATCACAGGTTGGATAGTGATGGCTCAGTTTCTTGATAGGGCATTTGCCACCGTGTTCACTGAACCCTTCAGGTACTTTATGGTGCAGGAGTGTTCGGCTATTGCTGACTGGTGCTGTTGTTGTTGCACTGACCATGCACCTGCTGACTTTATGAAGGTGTGCATCAGTGGTTGATGGTCCATCTGTACCACAAACTGGTCCCCGAGCATGTGAAGGAAGTGGCAGACTGCTTTGTAGACTGCGAAGAGCTGCCTGTAGAATGTTGAATACTTCTGCTCTGCTACGGTTAACTTTTTTGCTGTAGAAGGCCAGCAGGCGACAACCATCATCAGTGTCCTGCTCAAGTACAGCGCCCATTGCCGTATTGCCTGCATCAGTTGTCAGAGTGAGGGACCTATGGGGCAAAGGAAATATTAGTGTTGTTGCAGAGGTTATTGCTTCTTTTGCTAAAATAAAGGCTTTGTCTTGACTTTCTCCCCAATTTAATTTTTTTTTTCCATTAAGGCATTCATATATGGGGCTCATTATTTTTGCAATGTTTGGTGTGAATCAGTGGTAATAATTTATTAAACCTAAAAATTCTTGCACTGATTTCACTGTTGTTAGTTTGGGGAAGTCTCTTATTGCTTTCACTTTCTCTGGCAGAGCTTTAATGTCCTCTGGACTCACTTGGTGCCCCAGAAACTCCACCATTTTCTTTGCCCATTTGCACTTGCTTTCCCTCACTATTAGTCAGTTTTCTTTCAGTCTTTGTAGCACTATTTTCACATCTTAGAGTGTTGTTTTAAATTTGGGCTGAAGATCAGTATGTCGTCGTCGATGCAGAATGGAAGATCCCAGAACAGCTCATCCATTAATCTTTGGAATGTTGCCCCTGAGTTTAGGAAGCCGAAACAGCTGTAGTTGAACATGTGGTGCTGAATGGGGTGATAAATGCGTTCTTCTTGACGTCTTATTTTGCTACTGGAACTTGGAAATACCCTTTTAGCAGATAATTTTTTTGAATATTCTTGCTCTGTTCATTTGATTTGTTATATCCGCTATATTTGGTAGAGGGTATCTATCAATTTCGTTTTCACATTCAGCCGTCAGCAATCTCTGCAGGGGCACCATGTTCCACCTGACTTCGGTACCATATGTAGGGGTGACGCCCATGTTAGCCTCTCTGGGGCCAGCTGTCGGAATCACAATTGCGGGTCCTTTGGGTTCTATGTGGTGCTGAATGGTGCTTTGCTGGTTTTGTTAGGTTGTGCTTCAGGACCTCTTTGAATATCTTCGTATTCTTGTATTATTTCTCTCATCTTTTTTGGTTGGACGTCAGGTGCAATGGGGCATTTTTTTCTCTCGTTGACTCGTTGATGCTTTCTTTGTTGTGCATCTGCTCGGCTTTTGGGGTGATGATTTCTGTGTTTTTCTTGTGATCAGCCGTTTATCGCCTATGTTGTCTAGTAGAAAGTGCGCTGTTAAGAAATCTGCTCCTAACAACGCCACCATCACGTCCGCTGTGATGAACGACCAGTTGTATTCTTTCCCATTGAAAGTGATTTTCATCTTCCGTATTCTGTACATTGTCAGTGGTGCTCCACTGGCCGTTGATATATGGAGGTTGGTGGGGGAGCGGGGTTGAATCTTTTGTTCCAGCTGGCTGGGATGAATGATCTGCATGCTCCTGTGTCCACTGAAAACTCTATGTCAGATCTTCATCTTTTAGGAAGAAGCATGTTTGTACTTTTCTTCCATACCTGGAAGAAAGACAGCAGTGAGCAGGTGCAATTTCTCTCACGAGAAAGCCTGTCTGCTCACAGCTGACGTTAGTAGGAATGGGTTGCATTTGCAACCCTACTGCATGCTTTTTGAGAATAGGCAGCCCCTGTCACATTTTCTAGCCTTGTTTCCGAACCTCCCATGGAAAAAGCATATGCCCTCTGGAGATTCTTATCTCTTCTGTTTAAGCTTTCCTATGTAGTCCTGTCTGGGAAGCGTCCTTCGTAAATGGGGGTGCCTGGTTCATCTGGATTGCTGTCTGAATCTGTGTCTAAATTTTGCTTGGTCCGACGAGGTGCCGCTACTACTGCTGCTGGCTCTGAGGAAGGGAGTAAATTCAAGCACCGTGATTCTTCGCAGACATAAATTTATGTATGGATGGATACAAGACATTTGATTGACAATTATACATACAGTACTGGAAAGCTGACATAACAATATACAGAATGATTATAATACATGAACGGTGACAATAACGATGATTGAGATATTTACATAAAAGACGTGCAGGAGAATTTGTGCTTCTCTAGACTTCATGGTTTTTCCTCCCGCATTACTCATCGCCAGAGAAAGCAGATTTTGATCGTAGGCCTGCCACTTGGGCACCACACTTCGTCATCAGTCCTTCTGATTTCAAGAAAATCTGCTACAAGTTAAGGGTTGTTTTATTGAGGAACTAGGTAAAGGAGAAAATATATATTTTTTTTTATGATTTACATTGCTTGAAGATTGTCGGAAAGACCCATAAGTGATCACCATTTTCTGTAGTAGCTTAAAGATTGACTGGTAACTTTTAAAGTTGCATTTGCTTTGAGTAACAATGTGATAATGTGCAGATTGTATTTCGGTGAAAGTATCGGGAATGTGTTTGATGTTGAATAACTTGAGCTTCCATTAGTAAAAAATTCGAGAGCCTCTGTGCCACCTACAACAGCAAATGTGAATAGACTTTTCTCGAGAACGAAAGCAGGAAAAGTAGCCGATGTGGGGAAGAATTTGAACCATATGTGGAAATGTTTAAAATCTACTAATGTAACCGGATACTTGGTAATGGAAAAGCCAGCTCAGCATCTCTGGCACTTTATGGGATTTCAAACAGATATAAGAAGTGGATATCTGTTCAGCGCGACAAATGTTTTAGCTCTTTAGATCCGATGCGTTTCAAAATTTATAACCTCCCTATGTACTTTTTCCTTCATATATTTGTCAATAATTGAATTTGTACTTTTAACAATATCCTTTTTAGTAATAATGCAATTCACATTTAAGAATTGCCACGTGTAATGAATAAAAAATATCTGAAAAAATATCTTAATCATGGTGTACATTTACTTTATCTCCTCGTAACATTCAAAGTAAACATTTTAATAAATGTTCTAACTAATTACGATAAAATTTACAGTTTAGCTAAAAGTCTTAGTCTATACATTAGAGATCTTATTGTAATGCGAATTATCAGATTTATGCAATGTTCATAAGTTCACATATCATCTGGTCTGTTTAAAAGAAATTATTGACTAAATAACATCATAATTGCTTGGAATGTTATATGGATTGCATTCTTTTCAGTCATTTGATTGCATGCAATAGTGACTATTTCTTTTCTTCTTACCTCAGCTTAGGATTTTTCTTCGTGTTTCTGTTTTCTTCACTCTTTTAACCTTCCTCCCTTGAGTGGCTAAAAAGTCTACAGTAGCATCCTTTTCAGTTCTTTCTCTCTCCATGTTTGAGCCATTAAAGGAATACTAGGGCGTCACAATCTGCACAATTCTATCCCGTTTGGCCCTAACATGCATTGGCTGCTTAACACTGAATGAACGATTCTCTCTCTCTCTCTCTCTCTCTCTCTCTCTCTCTCTCTCTCTCTCTCTCTCTCTCTTTGTATGACCCAAACCAAAAAAGCTATCTTAAAAATGACTTCACAATTTCTTGCCATTCCTGTAATAAGCTAGAGAGAGCGCTTAAATCAAAATATCTCAGGTGCGTTGTTAGAAAACTTTTCAATCCTCTATAAGTGATCCTCATACAAGATATTAATATTTCTAAATTAAATTAATGCTAAATACAAACGGTGACAAACTAAATCATTAACAATTAATTCTAAATTTCATAATTCACATAATACAAAAACCATGGATGATTTCCTATAGGATATAAGAATATACAGTTTTACAAGAGCAGAAATTTCCTTACTGATCCATAGAAGATGATCTTTTCCTAAACAAATTTATTTTCTATGACAACGTGGAGGCTTAAATATTCCAGTGATTATGGAAATATTGTTAATGTTTGTAATACTTACTAAATCGAGTCAAGAACCAGGTAGTTTTCGGGATCATGGAAAGATCTTAGATGCAGAGAGAAGAGAAGAGAAGACGGAAGTAATTATCGCTCTTAAGTTTAATCACTAAGTCTACGGTGTGCTTCAACATGTCATTTTCATTTTGTGCACATACTTTTAAAGGCTGGAATAAGAAGAAAAGCGGCATGATTTCCAAGACGGCAAATTTTCAAGTAGTCAACGAAATCCCCAAGATTTGATAATTTTGAGGTCACAAGAACCCAGGTTCCTCAGAAGTGGTTCATCCGTTCCAAAAATGATTGGCTATCACGCGTAGACAAACATTTGTAGCATAATCTTCTTGGAGGAAGAAACTAAAGAGCTCCTTTAATAATGCAATATATGTAAAACCAAATTTCTTATAATAGGAGATATAAACTAGTAAATTAAATCTAAGAGGATGTAAGAGTAAATTCGATCATTATATCTGACGAGCATGTTTTATTTGGGTTCCGTATACTGTCTGGCCTCCTAAAATTACAAGCACTGACAGCACCACCAACAACAAGAGCCTCTCAAGTACCAACGATGAAATAAAACAAACAAACAAATAATAATTTAATTTCCAATTCTCTTTCTCCCTTGCGTAAAGGACCAATTAATTCATTTCATCCAAGGTTTCAGATGGAAATAAGACTTGGAACTTTTCCATTTGCCAAGGAAGGCGATGTTAAGGGTCATTTTGAAAACATTCTACTAGGAAATTGTAGTCACAATCCCCAATATGAGAAAATGGAATATTCCATACAAGGTAACATTTGGCATTTGGGGGACTGAAAACCTCTTTTACAATTCAAATTAAATGCTGTTTCTATTGTAATTAGGGGGATTTTTTTTGCCACAATCTAAGGTTTCTGTCTTAAATAAAATTAAAGATGAAACTGGGTAGGGTAAATATATATCACTTTATCACTAAAACGTTTTAAATATGCTATTCTATTTACTATTTTTCGCACACATCCACCGACCCTACCACTCAACATACATACAAACAAACACACACACAAACACACACACACATACACACACACATCACACACACACACACATATATATATATATATATATATATATATATATATATATATATATATATATATATATATATATATGTATATATATATAAAATATATAAATATATATTATATATATATATATATATATATATATATATATATATATATATATATATATATATATATATATATAGGTGCAACATAAGTAACGCCCTTTGTTTAAGTGGAACAAAATTAAAGCCTTTTGATTATCCTTTATTTTTCGAACATGAATGTATTGCCACAGGTTAATAGATTAATATAATATATTAACAAAATTAATATAATGCTTATTCGGTTTAATAATGTTCAATACAAATGATATTTCGGCTTTGCACCCTTGGGATGTTAAATTCAGTTGATAACAATCTTGCGGTTTCATTGATTTTTTCTAGAAGATAGTACAATTGAATTGCTTTTACTCTCTGTTCCTTTGTTAATCTCATGGCTGTATAAAATATCTGAAAAAAGGAAGATTTAGCAAATTTATTAAAGAAAATAATAAAGAAAATATACATTATAAGATATAAAATTAAATAGGGCGTTAATTATGCCACATTATTAAACCGAAAAAGCATTATATTCATTTTGTTAATATATTATATTAATCTATTAACCTGTGGCAATACATTTATGTTCGAAAAAATAAAGGATAATCAAAAATGCTTTAATTTTGTTCCACTTAAACAAAGGGCGTTACTTATGCTGCACTATATATATATATATATATATATATATATATATATATATATATATATATATATATATATATATATATATATATATATATATATATATATATATATATATATATATATATATATATATATATATATATATGTGTGTGTGTGTGTATGCAATCTGAGAAGAAATCATTTAAATTAATATATTACTGTTAGTTGCATAAGCCAGGAGGACTTACGAGAACATGAACATCACCCTTACGCTCATGAATACCAGTATTAATATCTGTACATGAATTACCTTCCTGTACCACATCTCTGTCACTGTCTATCGATTCCGATCTAAGAGATTCCCTACACCAACCCCCCACCCCTGTACCCTCCCCCAACGCCCCGGGACTTGAAGCCGACATCCCTTTTGTATTAGAAGAACTTTTTTGCTACAGTCCCTTGCATGTCTACCGCCTTGCTCAGAGGTTTTATTTGAATGTGTTGCAACCTTTCATTATTTCGTTCCTTTCAACAACCTTGTGAAAAGGGCAGAAGGTTCAGTAATTCCTGAAATGCATAAAAGTTTACTTCCTTTCTACGAGTTTCCTCCAAAGCTCCCACTTGCCTCATCGCGTTTCCCAGTCATTTATTTACTAACATTTATCTGTAACATTCACTGCTATATGCTTGTTCGAATCAACAACTGTTGTCATTCCTTTATTCATGGTTATTAATTTTTCCATCATTTTAATTTCATACTTATTTATTTTCCCTTTTGCATACAATTTCAAACTTTCACCATTATTTGCAGCATTCCTCCAGAATCCCCATGTAATAATGTATCAAGTAGAATAATCATATTTCTAGCAGACTTAACTTCTAACATAAGTAGGTATTTCAAACTTAACAGCTTCGAGTCTATCCATCCGCAGTTTTTGCCTCTTGCAGGGCATAACAAGGTTCCGAGACAGCCTTCAGAATTTTACCAAAACCTGAAAATAAACTAAAATTTAGAGCTTTAAAATCTAAAAGTAATATACACAAGTAGTTCAGTAGACGACGATATGCCAGTAGTAGCCATCCCTTTCAGAGTCAATAGTCCCTAACACTGTTACAATCCTCACGTTTATCTAAAACCTGACAGAGATCATTTGAGAAAGAGTTAATGACTTTTATATAAATCAGGTTCCTGCTGTTCTTTCTAAGGTTAGTATTGCCTTCTATCTGTACTCGACTGTTACCCAACCATCGTAAAACTCGTTATGCAGTCAATGAAAACTACATTAGTTTTCAGTCTACAAGACATGCTCCATTTAACTAGTTTTAATCGTTTTCATCATCATCAAACTCTGTTGGGTATCTGATATCTCCTAGGTTCTTCTACCGGAAGAAATAAGAAGTAACTTTTCCTTATTTTAGGGAGTAATGCAAAGCAAGATAGATCCCGAGTAACCTTTAGACTTTATTCACAAGTGCAAAGCCTTCATCAAGAACAACATGAATCATGCTCAACGCAGCCATGCAGTACTTGAATTAAATCAGAGATTTTCTTTTATGTAAAAATGTAGTATTTTTGTTTATTCCTTGTAACCGTCCCTCCACAGAATCGGCATATAGTTTGCTTCAGTTAATCTCGTTCCAGGAGGAGTTCTTGTGGTTTAGGAGAGTGGTTGATGTTATTTGCCTATTAGTAAAATATTCATATCAAATCCCTGGAGAATCCGACTTTCAAGAATAACGGCGTAAATATCTCTTTAATTGATTTTTTTATTTTCTGTGCAATACACGTAACACGTGTCTATCTATCTATCTATCTAAGTACTTGCTCGAAGTAAGAGAAGCATTTCCTCAGTTAGTTGAAATATTAAAGTTTGCTATCGGAAGATTAAGCGGAAGGATGCCAATTAACGGAAACAATGGCTGCATTTCGTTTCAGCGCCCATTTCATTGTCTGGGAACAGCCTTAACATAATTTCTTGGCGACAAACGAGGCCTTTCGTATTGGTGAAACAATGGTAATGGCCTTTAATAGCATCGTAGGTTTAACTGTGCTTGTTTCGTTCAAGCATTTCGGAGTCATTGTCTTGAGAAAGCCTTAAAGCAATTAAAAGAAATTAAGATTTGAGATCAGGAAAAATGGAAACCAGTTTTTATGAATATTTATGGCGTCCATCAATAAACTAGTCTTTTATAGGTCAGTTTGTCTGTACATATGTATGTCTGTCTGTTAGGAACATTACATGAATTTGAACAAATTAAGTTTTTTTTAAATATTATGTATTTAACTGATATGGAAATTTCCTACTCTCTTTAGGAGAAAGCCAAAATGACGCTGATGGAAATCGTAAGCGAAGATGATAATACTGTCGAAGTTTTTCAGTCTTTGGTAGCTCCCATCAGCTTTGTCTGGGGTGTACGGTAAGAATGCCCTGCTATTTAAAGACTGCGCTTATTAGAGGTAACAATGATACGAAAGCCTTGCATGAAAGTGAAAAATTAAATAACTAATGATACAGGAAAGTTCTTACACTGTTTATTTTCTCTGTTACAGCACTCTTGATTTTCCTCATCCCTTTCCTTTTTCCCAATTCTCTCGTGCATTCGATCTTGTTTTCACATATACCATCTTCATCGCCTTGTTATTCGTATTCAAACTTTAGATATCATACATTCCCAGATTTTTGTATCATCATGCCACGAGTCTCCTATTCTCGGTTCGGCTACTGTTTCCATTCCAGTTTTTTTCTATTATTTCATCTGTTTTATAGATTTTCAAGTCCTGTTTATCCAACTTATGAAACTTAAATTACAGTTGTTACTAATCAATACTGAAACATGCACATTATTAATCTAAATATTATTGATCGTTTCTAAATAGCTTTTTTTATATTTTTTACAGAGAGAGAGAGAGAGAGAGAGAGAGAGAGAGAGAGAGAGAGAGAGAGAGAGAGAGAGAGAGAGAGAGAATATGTTTCCCGTAAGTCATCAGCCAGTGCACCAGAGATTTTGTTAGTTCTTGTTTAAGTAAATAACGTTTAAGAGGAAGGAATTAAACGTTTTCCAGACACCATAAACGTTTATTCTCATTTCTTTTCAAATATTATTAAGCGGTAATGAATGTAATAATACATGGAAATATATTAAAAAAACTGCAGAAAAAGTTTTGCAAGGACAATAACGTACAGATAAAATTAGCTTTGACTGAACGTGATCAAAGACTGTAACAAAAGAGATTGCACACCCTACAGTTCGATAAAACATTCCCGAACAGAGCACAATGAAGCAAGGAAATAGACTGGGTGAGGGAAATTTAAATGCTAACGTTTCCATATACACGATCTAATCTACAGTGAATCCGAAAAAACAAAGGGCCGGGATTTAAAAAGGTCAGCTATTAGCCTAACATTGCTGCTGCAATGGTCAGAGCAACAAGCGATAAAACAGGAAAGATAAAGGCTGCATTCGCTTCAACGCAAGTCACTACATTTATTGTAACAATGCTTGTTTTTTTAAGCGCAGTGCGTCAATGGCCTCTGTTCCCGCTTTTTTTAACTCATATAATTCTATATTTTTATCATTAACATGTTGCTTCTTATGCAATGTTATCAGTCTGTCTGTCTGTCGCTTTCTCTCTCTCTTTACGTCCCATCATCGCCTTCTCTCTCTCTCTTGATTTGCCTTGTAATGAAGTTTTAGGTTTGTCGCATATTAAGTCTTGCTTCTTTTGTGTATTAATAATCGACGGGGGATAACCAAACTTCTTAAAACGAAAGACAAAAATACAAGCAAACATCAGAGGAACACCGTGCAACAAACATGAGAACAAAAAATGGACTCCGTACCGTAATAACAATCACACAAACAAACTAACACACACTCACACACGAACAAGCGCTTTTCCTCAAAAGGTAGGAGTCTGAACAGAATGATACCTACCTCATGTCTAGTTAGTATTTTTAGATGAAGATGTCAATAGCTCGTTGCCCTCCGGTTATAATCCAATTCTGCTGAGGAATAGCCGAAGTCAGCAGAACCCCTCTGAGTTTTAACGTAATTACCCATTATAATTCTTCCTCGCCAGAGGTTCTCGCTCGGGGTTCTTCTCTAGTGAGGAGAGTTCGCTATACTCATGAGAAGATATTCTGAAGTGTCTATATTCCCAGTGGGTCAATGTTATTGACCGAGACGGTAGAGAAAGGCTATGGCTGATGCTGGCTGTCAGTTAGTATGTATTTCATGGTATCTCGAAACTGATAAGATAGTTAAGAAATAAATGTCATTAGATAATAATGAACGGATACCTCTTTCCGATGCAACACTGTCATCAACAGATTTTTATATCTAACTTCATGATTCGGTTACTATCTAATGATTTTCTTTTCTCCCATCATTCGTTTTCTATTTTTAATTCTTCATTTATTTTTACTCTGTCTTTCATGGTAACCTTTTTTCTTCTCTATTCATTTCATTTTATATATCCTTTTTACTGTGCATATTTTTTCATATATCTATAATTTCCTCGTTTTTTGTGTGTGTCTTACAGGTACAAAATTCATTGCAAACTCCAGCATTTAGGCGTCTTCAGGTTGTGTTAGACTTCCTGTATACCGATACTGAGATCATGTCTTTTTCCCGTTGCAAGAATGCCTGAAGCCTGGATAACCATTTATTTATTCTTAATTCTACCGTGAAATTGGAACCACAACATTCGTTGAAAAAAGAAGACATAGGAATCAAAAGATCTTTATTTATTCCTAACGGTGAGAAATTTATTACTAACGTACCTTGCATTAATGAAAGGTTCAAAATGCCTTTTAAAAGACAGAAACTGCAAAGCAATAAAAACAATTAGAAGCCAGCACTTAAGCATAGAGACAGCTTGTGATGCTGACTAATCCAATAAATAGTATGAAATGCTTCATATTTTTTTGATGATGCAAGTACTTCATTATCACTCGATAACTTCGTTATTAAGACAAAAGGCTTGACCATAATTCAATATAAAAAGGAGCTCAAATAATATGGCACTTAAGACTGTTTGAACACGTAATAAAGGTTTGCAGATCTGAGATTCTATACTTGAGTATCAGCGACCTGTAGAAAAGAGATTAGATGAGATTTGCGGTTAAGAAGTAGAATCATGAATCAGAAGTCTAGGAATGAAGAGAACAAGGGTCTACGACAGGGGTGAGTTGTAGGAGTGACATAATATGAGGAAAACGTTTATATGATCCGCTATACTCATTTGCAGGTCAAAAAAGAAGACCAAGTGTGTTACTGATGACGGTATGTGACTGAGGTAGTGAATTTTTTTTTTTTTATGTTTATTCTTCACTGCGCAACTAAGAAATGCCACGGATTTAAGGACCCCCTAATTTCTTTTATTTTTTTTTAAGGGAGGATCTTAACTCACACATATTCACCAAACCACTGTTTCTTCTGATAGGACGGAATTCAGGTGAAACCTAAGCAATCACTGCCCGGACGATCCTTTGACTGCGGAATCAAGGATGGATCACTGGGCAAACATCGTCTTCAACATTACCCACATACTGTGAATACACGACAGTGTATGTAGTCAGCAGAAACAGTTCCTAAAACTATGCTGTTAAAATGTTTGCTTTGATCTTTCTTTCCATTTCTATGCAATCTTTGTGCATATAAATACTGTTGTTTTTCATTTTCTTTTTATTTCTGTTTTTCAGTAACTAATCGAGCAAATTATCTTTTAATGCATATTGATCAATCAAACTTTAGCATTTATTTTGTAACTTTGATTCACCTTCAGTGGAAAACACTAAAAAATATTTTTATATTAAAAAGGATTAAAACCCCCAAAATATGAAGAAAAAATCGAAAATGAGAAATGTGAACAGTTATGAAAAATGAGGATAGTAAGATTACCTGAAGCAAAGGAACTACTCTACCTTAACACATTTCTGCTCAGGTCTTTTTGACTTCATCGGTGTGCAAAAACTTGAGCATTCCTTTCAGCATAATCCCCAAATACTAAAAATACCTTGGTGAAATCCTTTGCAAGGCAAACATTACTGTCATTCATATCCCGTCTCTACGTTTCTGAGAATAAGAGCTAACAGCATATTCCTGGAGCTTGCAGTGCTTCATCATTATCCGTTAAAAATCGCAGAAAATATTTAAGAGAAACCCCGTGTGTATACCATTTCGTATTTATTGGGGAGGTTTATCGTCGTAGGGTAACGTTGCTCTGTGAGCTTAGCTGTATTGCTTCTTGCCTTTTATCTTTTCCGTTTCGTTTGGATCCTTCATACCTAGCTGTCCAACTTCTTTAACTCTGTTTTGCTCCAATTTTCGCTCTTCATTTATTAACAAATACAGCGGGAAAACCCGGAGAGGGTCAACGTATGGGACTTAATATGCAAACTAATAAGCAAATTTTTAACATGATAATAATAATAATAATAATAATAATAATAATAATAATAATAATAATAATAATAATAATAATAATCTTTGTTTATTTGCATCATTTACTGAAACCTACAATTCAATTTTGAAATCATATACTTTAGTCCCTAAGCTCCAGGACTCAATGGAAATCTGCTGTTTAATGATTGTTTATGGAAATCGACCTACAAAACGACTGAAAATTTTATTATTTTTTATTACAAAACAATCTGCATTCATAAATATATTTCTTTCCTGCCAACCTCTGAAGAAGAAAATGAATAAAAAGTCAGGATTGTTTTATCTTTATATCTTAAAGACAGAAAAATCCGCAAAGTCTCTCTGACATTAAAGTCTCTGAAAACCTTGAAACCATTCTTTAATATATAATACTGGATCTGCGTTATGGAGGTTAGTTTATATCGTGGACGTGTGTTGTGTGTGCATTTGTCTCTGGCAGGCAACAAAGTATACAATTAATCCTAATTATAATCTCTCTCTCTGTATGGATATGGAAGACTAAAGTTTTCAGTGCATAAGAATTTAAGAAGAAAGTAAACAAAATAAATTTTTCTTTCCTAGTAAATCGACTACACATCAGAAACATCAAGTCTTACGGTTTTGTTTGTTTCACTGTAATCTAGCAGACGTTACAGAATTTATGAATCTAGAAAGAAGGATAAAATTGTAGGGCATTCAGTTTTATTTATCAAGAGAAAGGGGACAGGCAGCAAAATTTTCTGTCTCTGTCTCTCTCTCTCTCTCTGCGTGTGTGTAGAAGACAAAGAAAAGAGCACTCTCTCTCTCTCTCTCTCTCTCTCTCTCTCTCTCTCTCTCCTAGTTCCTTGGTGCCCTAAGTAGCGTGCTCAGCTCATGAACGGAATAACAGTGTTAGACTCCAGAGCCTGAGGAGGAGGAATGGTATGGGCTTATACCCTAAATTCTACTGTGCCTCTGATGCCCTGAAAAGTGAGTAAGTTACCAAGCTGTGTACCAGTATTAGCATGCAAGCACATTGTATTATAATTATTCTTGTAAGGGAATAGTTGTTTTCTTTGACGTAAAAGTCCCTACAGGGTAAGTGTTTTTCCTGTTTACATTCGCTTTCTTGCTTACAGTAACGTTGACGTTCTCAAAATCCTAACTGTATAGTCAGGATTTTGAAAACGATTCCTTGAAACATTTCGGTGTCAAGAAGAATATATGGAAAGTAGTTTCTCATGTTGTGCTCTTAAGCATTATTCTTTCTAAGACTACAAACTCTCGGATGAATATGCAAGCACCAACCTTTTTGATCATCTGATCAATTGAAAAATAACTTTCCTCGAAATAAAAGATTTCGAAAAATTATATAGATTTTAAGTTACAGTCCAGGTTATCGTAGGGTAACTATAATAATCATACATCAGAAAGGAATCTGATAAAAATTACGGTGTCAGTTCACATATGCATACACCACGGCGAAGGAATAAATACGTCGAACATTCTGCATGATACAACTGTTTTTTCTTTGCATTTTTCTTCTTCTCCAAGTACACTTTAAGATACTTTACTTTAGGAAGCACACATACCATCAATCAAGCCCAATTCAGAATGCCATTATGCAAATTTTCATAAGCTTTTTCTTATATAACTAATCCATACAAAAAAAGAACAAACATAAACAATATTAAAAAGAAAAAAAAACTTTCCATAGGTGGGTTAATAAAACTTTTACAGATCCATTTTTTTATAATGAAATTGCAATGAGGGATCTGCCATGATAGAAGATTTTTTCTTCGCTTCATAGAATTATTATTATCAATATTTTTGATCAGTTGTCAAAGCTTAGGGGTTCCTCCTATTAGCTGGCAGTAGAATGACTCATCTGGGTCATTCCTCTTGCGGGTAGAAATATGGCCCAGTTGTACCCTTGGCTTCATTCCCCTTTTGAAATATGGTAGAAAGATTCACCGAAACGTTAAAGAAGAAAGTGTCATGTGCATGTTCTTATAAATCATTTGACCAGACAACGAGAAAGGAAGAGAACCATCTAAGAATACGTATCCCCCAAGAATATAGAACTCGAAAGCATAAGAGATTGTGAATATGTTTAAATGAAGAGGAGTTTGTCTGATGACGCGGTTTTTACAATATGAAACTTTCGTGTTATTTAGCATCAAGAAATTCTACTCTTCTTACCTTTTCTATTTCATTTTTACATCGCCTAGAAACCACTCACAAGGAATTTGCATACGTGGTCACATATCTTCATAGGGTTAAAAGGTTCTGAACGGGAAAAACATTATTTTTGTTAAGTATTAACAAAGTGATTATCTGGAAAATTCTTTAAAAGCCTGATATTTTTGGTTAGTGAGAAATTTAATTTCAGTAATCAATATTTTTTGAGATAGTAAAACTCAAACGCACGTGTACAAAAACACACACACTATCTATATCTATATCTATATATATAGAGGCATACAGCAGATCCCACAAAAAACATCAAAAAGGCCATAGTAATTTATTCATAAGAGACGTTCGCAGAAGAACTATGTGCATCTTCAATCTGCAAATATAACAAAGTCCGTAAAAAAAAAAAATCTATTTTAATAATAAAGTTAAGAGAGAAACAAAATTACAAAAAAAAAAAAATTAAATTAATATAACTTGAAATGTACATAGTAAAAAAATAAACCAGCGCTCAACAAACCATTCAAAGGAGAAGGAGAAGAAAGAAATGACCAAGACCTGAGTCCTTGACCCACCCTACGACTTCAGTTATGCTAAGATAAAGAGAAGCGGAAACGTTAGATTTCAAAGACGGAACAAGCTGTTTGATGTATAAGGACTCAGGGTAGTTAGGTAATCACTGTGGCTTGTTCCACCAATAATAGGTAAATGTTTTTTTTATTTATCTCGATTTTACATATGAAGGCATGGTTCTTTATGTTAGAAAATTCTGGCTTACTAAGTTTCTAACCCGTTCTAAAACTGTATCCCACATGGCTACAATATCTCACCTGCTGTAACCTACGGCAAGATCCAACATAGATACCGAGACATCCTGGCTCTTGAATTTATAAATAATGTTAGATCTCATGAAAGTCTGCAGTTTGACCTTGTAGCTAAAGAACACACCATTCTTCAGTGGACTGATTGGAATTAATTGAATCTTAAGACAGCCAAATCTCTACTCAATTATTTGTTTAAGTTTGGCTGAAAACTTGTTGTCAGAAATAAATTGGACTGTGGCATATATTTTTCTTTAACACATTATAAGAGGGTGTCTGTTAAAGTCTTTAAAAACCATACTTTCGGGATAGGAATTCTGTAAGAGAAATTTGACTAAAAATAAAATATCATTATGAAAGAGAGACCAACTCGAAGAATAACGAAGAGCTCTATCAACCAAAGTGTATATGGAATTTAGTTTACAGTTCTTAAAACATGAACTATAGAAGTTGTTAGGAAGTCCAGTGCGTGCTATATATATATATATATATATATATATATATATATATATATATATATATATATATATATATATATATATATATATTACTAAAAGGAGTACGGATACTTGATAATGTGGACTGGTTATTTAAGAAAGCTTGTAACTTTTTCTGAATAAATACTTCATTAGATACCATCCAGTTTGAATGAGGTCCTTTTAGCAATTCTATTAATGCACAGAACAATTGTATGAGATAAAGTGTATATATATATATATATATATATATATATATATATATATATATATATATATATATATATATATATATGTGTGTGTGTGTGTGTGTGTGTGTGTGTGTGTGTGTGTGTGTGTGTATTACTACAAAGGGACATCCTTCCTAAGCTAACTTTTCCGCCTAGCTTCACAGAAGGAAATAAAATAGGATATAAACCTTTATGCTTGTAAGAATAATAATATAAAAAAAAATAAAACTTCTTTTCTGTTCGAAGAAGCACAGTCGTTTTTCATCATATCGCTTACCGACAGAAAGGCTATAGAAAACATTTGCCCCTCTTAATTTTTAACTTATTGCTCAAAAAGACACTCCTTAAACTCCTTTTCTTTGGACCCATGACTGCCTGAATACCTGTTCCCAAGAACAAAGCTGTTTGGAAACAAATCCCTGTCTTAGGCTAGGATGAGCCAGTGGAGAAGATTTGGTCAAAGAGAAAGTTGAGGGGCCCTTAGCAATTGACCACGCGGCCCTTGCCCTGCCATGTGGTGACCGGGCCAAAGAAAGCGTGCCAACAATCTGTGGGCGCAATCCTAGAAAATGGATCATCAAGAGAGAGTGGGAAGTTAACCCTCCGAAGTCATATAAGGGCCGACAACCGCCCACGAGGGTCAGAACTTAGAGAGGCATCTTGGCTGCGGCACCCGAAAGAGCTTCCCATTGACCCTCGCCCCTTCTGAGCCATATCCCCAACATGTGGCTGTCTTACTCAAGCTCAAGTTTTCTTACTAGTGAAATTCCCCCTAAATTCCTCCTCCATTCTTATCTACTCCGAAGACAACTCTCCTACAAATGTAACGTACCCTGATCAGAAGTATTTCTTAATCAGTCATGAACTTATTATCTTTTACTGATTTTTTTGTTTCATTTCAAAGTGCCAATTTCCATGCTAGACCTGACGTCACTATTTCAGGGCATTAATTTACTCATAAGTGTTTCAGTGTTGGAAATCGAGATGCCTTGGCACCTCCCATGCACTTCTCGACTTTTCCTTTGATTAGGTTGTTTTCCTGTTGCATAAATTTGTGCATTTTCCATAGCAGATGGAGACGCTTGCTGTGGAATCTTCCCTTTGATTGTGCCCTACTTCCCGTGGTCCCAGCCATGGCCATTGAACTCTACAGTGCCACTGAAGTGGATTTCTTTGACACCTTGCAATTGTTGTTTGTTAACGTGAATTTGTTATTTAGCAGGACCTTGCTTCCCAGCCTCGGTTAATCCCCATTCTTCTGATTTTCTTGTTAATGTAAATATAAGTGAATTTAAAGTGAACCTATGTGTTTATCTACAACTTCTCCCTACTGAGTAAAAGCCTTCAGCTCCTTTTCTTTTCTGTTATGGTTGCCTGATCCCAAAGTAGTAGTCAGATATAGATTTCCCATGGTAGGTGAAGCAACCTCTTCGAAACCACAAAGGTAAATTCTCTGTTCAAAATCCAAGCTCCTCACAGTCAAAACCATATATATATATATATATATATATATATATATATATATATATATATATATATATATATATATATATATATATATATATATATATATATATATATATATATATATATATATATATATATATATATATATATATATATATATATATATATATATATATAATTTATATATATATATATATATATATATATATATATATATATATATATATATATATATATATATATATATATATATATATATATATATATATATATATATATATATATATATATATATATATATATATATATATATATATATATGTTTGTGTATTGTACTTGAATAAAGGTATAGATCAACATGGGGTCCGATCGGGGCCTTCTTTCTTCAAGTGATCGCTCACGATCCTACATTGACCTCCCGGGGGTCGTTAAGGAAATTGGGTGGAACCCTTCAGATCAAGATCAAATAGCCTATGGATGATAGGAAAAATTCTCTCTCTCTCTCTCTCTCTCTCTCTCTCTCTCTCTCTCTCTCTCTCTCTCTCTCTCTCTACATAACATTTTACTAAGTTCATTTTAATCGGTATTATTTTAAATCAGTTTTTCAAATATCTCCTTACTCACGCTATTTACGCGACCAATCTTACAAGAGCGCACGAGCACACACGCAAGAAATGGTCGTTTCATCTTTTAAAACTGTAAGCCTTTACCTCATTGAAATTCTCTATTATTTTTTATATATGGTCGTCTTTCTCTTTGCTTCTTTCCCACCTAGAGACATTTCGTTTTCTGAAAGCCCACCTTCTATGCTAATGGTCTGTTGGGATTATTTCTTATAAAAACTTGCACACTTGTGATAATAATAATAATAATAATAATAATAATAATAATAATAATAATAATAATAATAATAAAAAACCTTAGATTATTTCTCAACAGTTCATGTAACTGTAATGTTAAGTGATGTGATATTTCTCCATAATGTGTATGAATCAAGGACAAACATCCAGGAAACTAAAGGTTATCAACTAGTTTCATGGAAATAATTGTTTTATTTACTCGTATTAGACAATTATTTTTTTCTTATTTATATCGCTGAAGAACCCTATTAAGCTTCACATGTAATGCAACAGTAGAGAAAATTATTCATCATTTGATTTGTTCCATTTCCTTTCCTGGTTCTTTTCTTTTCTTTGTGTTCGTTGAAATAAAAGATTCTGGTGCTTTCTTTTTATTTATTAGACCCAGAAAAGAGGTACTAGTTTTAATAATGAATTTTCAAGTGAATATGAAAGCCAATGCCATAACGTTAAATAAAATCATTTAAAACTGAGAGCATATTTGACACTGTCAGAAGAAGGAGAGGTTCATTACAGAGATGAGGATACTAAAACTGCGAAAAAGAAAGAGAATGAAAGGACAGAATAGTAAAATCATTTGAAAATCTGAATATATTTGATCTAATGAGCTAACGGGAAGTAAAACACATTGATAAGCTCGCAATTATAATTATCGAGAAGAAAAAAAAAGACGAGGAAGAAAGAAAAAAAAAAGGTGAGTTAAGGATGGGATCTAAATTTTCAGATAGTCGATTTAAAGAATTAAAATCTAGGCGACATGTTAGTTTGTTTGTACAATATTCTGGATTTTCCTTTCAGTTTTTTCAAGTTTTGGATGTTTGGAAATAATTTGATGCTTACCGTATGAAGTGCTCTATCAACGGCCCTTAATGTTGTTTGTCCACAGTTTCTGTGCCACCTGACAGGTTTTCCCCAGTTTACTTCTTATCTATTTTTTTCGTCCTCTTCTAATGCCCGCATTACATAGAAGAGCAATCCTTCAGGTCAGTCGCATGAGGATCCAAAACTTTTGTACTAAGAACAACGGTCATTCGCCTCCACAGCATCACCAGCGGAAATGCATCGACACTGCTTAGTTGTTGTGACGTCGTCCGGACGCATATACAGTACATCACACAACGCTGATGGAGATTTGTTTGCATTTTCATTCCCCGCAGGACACATTGAATGGCTAGGGGATCCTGCTGGGCAGGAGCCGAATGGCTTGTTTGCAACAACAGGAATGTCTGCGTTCTAGCGCGGCCAGTTCCCGCTGTAGCTATTTTCGTTTCCAGCCGTGCAGACACTGTTTCCTTGATTTCGGGGATCCGTCCGACAAGAGACCCAGGAGAGTCATATACCGGACACGTCAGAATTATCACTGACAGAAAAACTGCCTAATTCTTATAATTCCACAGCCTACTTTGTCATCAGTCATGAACTGAAAGAAATAGTTTTTCTCTTTATTGTTTCCAAATAAAAAGTAAGTTAAATAATAAGTTCCCCCGTTGATCTCCGCCTTTAGAATTGCAACGGCAATTATGACTTTTTTTATATATTTTCTATTTGTGCTTTACTTCAGTAGATGGAGAAAGAATTAGGTTATCCGTCTTTGATTTTCGGCGAAATGTTCATGAATTGATAAAAAGAACCCCTTCACGCAACACTGATATTCTAGCGTGGTCAGCCTGATCACTAGGACAAAGGCGCAGCGGAAAAATAAAATTATTTTTTGCGAATTTCAATAATTGTCATTCATAGCTATCGCGCTCTGTGAAAGCAAACGAAAGCTGTTTTTGTATAGAAAAACACGCATGGAGGGGGGAATCTCACCTCTCGATAGTGATGCAATATTGTAGTCAAACTAAAGGTAGTATGTATCTAATATACCATCTCTCTCTCTCTCTCTCTCTCTCTCTCTCTCTCTCTCTCTCTCTCTTCCTTCCATCTCTTTTTAAGAATATCTGGGCTTTGGGACATCACAGTGAAGCATTTTCTTGATAACATAATAACATTTGCTAAGGTTTAAAGAAATGCCCTTGCCTGTGAGTATTGTTTGCACACTGGTGTCAAGTGGAAACCGACAGGAAGATTAATTGAATCAAAACAACTCCCATTTAATTTCGAAGGCCTGGCAATGACCAAAATAGATAAAATGAATAAAATAACAGTTTCAATAAAAAGCGGAAGCGAGCTCTTTTTTATGTGAATCAAGTACAGAATAACTGCAAATCAGATTCACTTTTAAATACGCCATGAACTTTGCCTTTTCATCTCCTTACGTCATGTGAATTTAGCTATGAGTCCGCATGTGCCGCATTGGAAAGGTTACAGTTCATGTTACTTTACACATTCTTATTTAGTAACAGGAATCAGTCATGATTCCTGGTAATGCGGCCCATTTTTTAATCAGTTTTGCACTAATAGTATTATAAACTTTCTGGATTAATCTGTGTGTAGCTAATAGTATTTAGGACTAATATTTCAGTTTTCCCTGAACGAAAGAAATATAATAATAGACTGTGAAAAGAAATTAATGGAAATGTCTATAAAAAGGAGTGTGGAGAGAAATTCATTTTCCTTTTTTCCCAAACAAGAAACTTATTTCTCATCAGATTTTTTTCGCAAAGGTAAATCAGGCGCATGCGTTAGGTTTACAGGCTAAAAACCATTTTCTTTTCTCTCTCTTTCTGCAGATTAAGCCGAAAACCAATGTTAGTTGCATAGAGGAAAATATTCAAAGAATATGGAATCCTTGAGCACTCTCCATTTACTTTTTGTACTTACATCTCAATGGGTAACTGGTATTGCTTCTAGCCCACGTTACGATAGAAGCTTTCCATGTGAAAACGTTGGCATTCCCTCATCTGCAAGGTCCATAAAGAATCGCATACACTTATCAAACACACACACACACACACATGCAATAATGTGATATATATATATATATATATATATATATATTATATTATATATATATATATATATATATATATATATATATATATATATATATATATATATATATATATATATATATATATATATATATATATATATATATATATATATATATATATATATATATATATATATATATATATATATATATATATATATATATATATATATATATATATATATATATATATATATATATATATATATATATGTGTGTGTGTGTGTGTGTGTGTGTGTGTGTGTGTGTGAAATTTTTCTGTTAAAACAAAAATTCCATCAATTATAAGGGAGTCCATGGAAACGACAAAATGTGGAAAAATAAAGGCTACATTTCAGAGACCAAACCGTCTCTCTCCTCAGGCAAATAGTGAATGAGAAAAAGTTACAGAAAATGGTATTTATACCAGAAGATCCATATGTCAGCCGTTAATCTTCTGGATCGCTGGTTGGAGGAAGATTTTCTCTATAATATCTGAATCGCAGGCGCCTCTTGAGAAATTCATTGCATTTCTTTACTTAATCAAGGCTGACCCCACCTTCGGGCTTTTGAACCGACAATTGCTGCTATAAATTATACGAGACATATTCCAGGTTATTCTGTGATTATGGTTATTTACATGGTTAAAAATAGCTGAATACTATATATATATATATATATATATATATATATATATATATATATATATATATATATATATATATATATATATATATATATATATATATATATATATATATATATATATATATATATATATATATATATATATATATATATATATATATATATAATATATATACAATTCAGAAAAACTCACTTAACTGTACATGCATCATAGGGTCATGAATATTATATATTAGTTATTTCATAACTTATTTTCATTCGATAATTTTATCAGAGCATTTATAGTTGAAATTTTAAAATGAAAATTTAATAGGCACTTTTTGTTTGCGTCCACCGGGTATTTGTACCTCAAAGGTACAGTTTGGAGGAAAATGGTTTTGATCTGTTGCATTAAATAACATATCGGTTACTGCATTTCATATATGTTCATTTAATACTTAAAAATGAACTATTCCTACATATTTATTGAGGTCATATCGTTAGAAGTAGATTTATATTATTGCCAGTTTATTTTCTGATATATGTGTATATATTTTTATTCCCAGTTCCATTAAAGTACGATGACTCAGACACAATTATATATATATATATATATATATATATATATATATATATATATATATATATATATATATATATATATATATATATATATATATATATATATATATATATATATATATATATATATATGTGTGTGTGTGTGTGTGTGTGTGTGTGTGTTTTTATAATAGCCATAATGACTTCATGCCTTATCGCTTTCTTTGCACTTGTCAGATAGGCTTATCACTTCAAAGTCTTGAATCTGAAACGAAAATCAAATGAAGCAACCCCAGCTTCCTTTCGGAGAATCGAGATCGCGCAAATAGTGTATTGGTAATGCTCTAGTAAAGGGTCACCAAAAAGAAGAATTCAAAAGTGCTTTTATCTGCCGGTTTGAATTTGCTTGCTTGATTCAGCCTAGTCTGTCAGTCTGATTTTATACATAGTGCTTGGGTCTGAATAAACCTAATTATTTTTTTGCAAATATGGGTAGAAATTAATGATATGAAAATAGACAGTGCCATGTCTATACAAGTAGTTCTGGCGAAAAATACATCAGTCAGTCGGTTTAGAAGCTTTTAAGATATCCTTAATTTTCTCAGTACCATTATTTAATTAGTGTCAGCTATGGAGTAGTATTTATATCGCATTGTTTCCATAAAAGTCAGAAACTTGGCATGATTTTGTTCGTGTATATGTGTCATGATTTTGAATCTTTAATTAAAATTTTTCTACTCTTTATTCTTAAAATCAGTTGAGGAATACAAATAATTTATTCTGAGATCGTCGATCATAATGGAAGTAACTTTTTCGGGCCAATGGGACCCGAGATTAAATTTTTCGACATAGTTGGAGTTCTCTGGCAAATCTAATCGCAGTTCTGATGCATTATTGACGGAAAGAGGATTTGACAGTTGCGGCAAGAAAGGATGATAAGGAAAAACAGTTTCTCTCACTTTGAGTCAAAGTCGTTAATCGAATGAGCATGTTTTATATGATTTCCTCGATTTACTGACAGCTGAGAGCAGATTTTAATGACATGAATTCTGAGTACTCAGCCATGTCATGCTTTTTATTCTTAGGCAAGATTTCCATAAAAATTCAGAGGGGGATAGGGGAGGGAGGTTATAGGGGACACAGAGATGACAGGCGGAAAATGAGTTCCCAAGCTCGGAAGTGGAGAGAAAATAATATTTACCGAACATACTATGCGTAACAAAAGAGCAATCATTATATCTGTGAATTGCATTCGGGTTTTATATTCCATGAATACCTCATCGGTTATCACACATTAAAAGAGGAAAGTGCTTTTTGGCATCTGGAGTTGACGCATTTTACCACTACTCGAATCAAAAACATTCCGATTCCTCTCGCCACCTCTCTCGTCCTTTGTTCTCTCTCCATCCAGAAGAACCGACTCCAAATCATTCTTTTATTAGATTATGTTGTTTTTGCCTATGTTGAATGAAGGCAATTCACCAATGACAGCTTACACATAACAGAATCTTTTTATTGAATTTTTTTTCTTTAACCATATGATCCGGTCAGAAGCCAATACGGCTGATAACCTGTATCTGTAGTATCTAAACGTTTAATGAATTATATAAAGGTACGATAAGTGATATAATAACTAACTTATTTTTATCATCATCATTAGTGTTAATGTTGTTAGTTGATGATATGTTTAATAAGTACCACTATATTACAACTTTGCACGAAATACTTGCTTGGTATCAAAGATAACAAATATAATTAACACAGATCTCATGCATATACAATAAAATAAGGCATCCGTCTATTTTTCCCTTTTAGAACCATCCCACCAGAGCCTTATTTAAACTCTAATGAAGGTCATTGTTCAGTGTCTGATACGATGCAGAACCTGGTCAAAGTTGTTTTTCGGTGCTAATTGCCTTTAAAGACGACATCGTATGATATACCTTTTCCCGTCTCTCATATCTCATGATTTTTTTCTAAACAATACTATTAGTTTTGCTTTGATTTATATTTATTTTTTACAAAAATATCAAATAGAGATGGATGAGAAATATAATGTTACTTTTTGGGGTTTCTTAATTACTCAGAGGGGTTTAATTTTTTAGGTGTTTGTTTTTATTTTTGAGACTCCATTTTTCAAACTTATCATCCAGTGTTACCAATATTTCCTTTCAATTAGTCACCTGTGTATTTCATACATTTGTACTACACATTTGTTTTTGAGAAATCTAGGGTATTCCAAAGGTTAGTTTAAAAGGATACAAAACTTCATATTCAGTGATTCGGACTGATATTTGCGTAGCCCTGTGGAAGAAGAATGGGGAATCCATACAGAAGAAAATAATGTACCGGTGAGGTGATGTTTGATTTTCTAGAAAAAGAAAAATTATTTCTTTTCAAGGTTGCTTAATAGCAGTAGCTTTTTTGGGGTGAATAGATCACAAAGGACTATCTCTCTCTCTCTCTCTCTCTCTCTCTCTCTCTCTCTCTCTCTGATAGAATGGATTAGCACCTGTCCCTAATAAACATAAAATGCGCCTAAATGAATCATACTTACATAAATAAAAACGCAAATTCGTAAAGAGAAAAGAAAAAAAATATGTCAACGAAAAGAGAGATGTTCGTTAGCTCGACTTTTCAGATTTACTTTTCGATATGTAAGGTTATTGAATGCAGGGATTTAACCTTGTCATCAGATTCCCCGAGGTTTTAATCCGATGTGGCAGCAGGTTTGCAAATGTCTAATTTTCTATCTCCAATTATGGATAGTGAGCATAATTTTGTATCCGTAAATTGATTCTGCGAGAAAACAACATATTCATGAAATTCAATTCTATAGCGCAGAAGAATATTGGGGAGTTTTTGTTTTGTGCAAGAATAAAAAAAAAGCAAAATGTATCGAGCCGTTTTAATGTGAAACTCGCCTCTTACATTTAAAGCCGTAAGGAAATCACCAAAACATAAAAACATCGTTTCTCTCGCCCTCTCTTTAACCGAAAGAACATTTTCCTATTATATCTACCTTATTAATCATAAGGTAGAGAAAATTTATATTTAAATAAATCAGAATTAGCTGACTAAGGTGCCTTCATGTAGGAAATTCAACTTTCAGTACACTAATTCAGACCCGCAACACATAGTTCCCTGTCCTTCACAAGACTTTGTAAAGTCTGATATACAAAAAGGGCATCGAACATTCGAGCAGCAGAGAAACGCAGAATGTTCTTGAAAAAGAAAATTCTTGGTGAAGCAAGTGATCCTATTAACCATCTTTAGTCTGTGTGCGTAATTTTTCTCTCTTTCGCGTTCAGGACATGTCATTGTATCAAGTCTATAAGCCTACCCTCTACCCGATATTGTAATAACATCAGTGCTGGGTGCTAAAGGAGTACGGCTAACGAGTAGGTCACACGCACCAAAGATATCTCAAGAACTTGCTCTTTTGACATAGGGCATATTATGATGGTCCCATCTGTCTCAAAAGAAAAACTATTCTCGGCCTTGATCTCTTTTCACGTTGAGTTCTAGCCGAGATATTGGATTCTTTTTCGGCTTCCTGTTCATCTCCTGACATAATATGAAAAAAGTTACTTGAATTTCGTGGTGGTTTTACTAAAGTTTCAAATATAGAGGTGAGTTCCTTTTCTATGGCTCGATTTGTTTGCTTTACTTTTTATTTTTGCACAAATCTAAAATTCACCGGGATTTTTCTTAGTTATAGATTTGAATTTCATGCATATTTTTCTTTTCTGAATCATATTACAGATACGTAATTCTGCACAATACCCAGGAACAGAAGCATACAATTAGAACTCGTTTTCACTGAAGACCTTCTGCATAAAGGCTTCAAATTCCGGATTGAGAACGGGACATCGTGTTCATGAGATGGAAGGATTCAACAATTAGTTAAAGTATGAATCATGTGAAAGTCAACATATCTATCTTGACTACTTTTGTTTCACTTGAGGCATCTTTATATTCATCTGTGTTTTTCTTGTCTTTAAAGAAAGAAAAAACTGTTGCTATATTCAAGGGGAAACTGACGCCTATACAACAAAGGCATTTTCTGATTGTCTTCAAAAGTGGTTTTAAACTCAGAGTAACAAATGAATGTTAAAATTGAAGTGTGTTCAGAGTAGCAAATTAATCTTAAAATTGAAATGTGCACAGCTGGGAGAATGGGCTGTGACAGGTCAATACAATAATGCACAGATATAAAAGATATGAATATTACATATTCCATGCTTTGCTATGGATTTATTCCCTCTTTATTTGTGTAGGATTATCGCAGCCACCAGATGAAGTTAACTGTCTGCCGGGAAAGTTTTAGAACAAAAACTGAGATGATAAACATTTATTGCCAATCTTGACATACCGTTCTGAATTAACACATCATCGATAGAGACCATTACAGCCCAAAAACTCACTTCTGTATTCCATTAATATTTTCGAGTAACTAATAGTAGACTTTACTGTACGTCATTACCAAAAAGCAAGAAACAAGAGCCATAGCTTTTTAGAGCTGTACTTATTAGTTTCCTAATTTATGCCTATCTATAATGTGATCAATAGTAAAAATTGTTTTGTTGCACAAATGGTAAATTCCAAAGTCTATGTAGTTTGCCTGCGATTCTGTCAGAAAAATGCAATCATCAACGAATGTGAGACAGGCTACAATGCATGGAACTCCTACTGAACTCATTCTGTTTTTCTTTTCTTTTTTACGATTTTTTTTTATCTTTGGAATTAAATATTACGTTTTCACATAATTAACCTATTAGCTATGTCGATTAGGTCATGGTAGAGAAATCCCAATACTGTGGCTAAAATGAACGTTTGCTTATTCATGCGATACTGAAGGTCAACAACGATTTACTGTCTCTCACCCTCCCTCCCAAAGACATTACTTACTCTGAACTGAAAAGTGAGTAGGTCATGAGCATTTCATAACCTTGTTTGCTTTGAACATCGACTTGATAATACAAAAGAAATATCCCTTACATAGTCATAGAGACACGGAATGTAGTTTTACAGAGAAATGTGTTCACGTGTATCGTGTATCTTCCATAAGTATATATGTATTGCGTTAGAATCGTACAGACAAAAATGATTATTCGGAATTACATATTAACAGATATTATGATTACCCATAACCCTTCTTTAATTTTTTTATAAACAGCCTTCGAACTTTAAGAAACCTGACACTGTTCAAGATAAAGCTTCAAACGGATATTCGAAGTTGACAACCCAGTAGGTTCAGAATGAAACCACTGACAAAAAATTGAGCCCACTGTCACTGCAGCTTCAACTGACGAGATAAAAAAATATTAAAATTAGACTGGCAAAAAAGAACAGCAAAAAATACCATATTTGCTTGTTTTAATTAATTGAAGAAAGGTCAACTCACTCAGAATAAAAATGAACAAGTTATGATTATATATATATATATATATATATATATATATATATATATATATATATATATATATATATATATATATATATATATATATATATATATATATATATATATATATATATATATATATATATATATATATATATATATATATATATATATATATATATATATATATATATATATATATATATATATATATATTTATATATAAATATATATATATATATATATATATATATATATATATATATATATATATATATATATATATATATATATATATATATATATATATATATATATATATATATATATATATATATATATATATATATATATATATATATATATATATATATATATATATAATCAACACACAATCACATGTGGAAAAAAAAATTTCTGACTCACATCAGGATCGAATCCATGTCTTTCAATTGAAAGGCAAGGGCGTTGCCCACTTAGCCATACGAGTGGTAAAAGAAGTTGGAACCTGAGGGCAACTGCTCCCAAGGAATTACCTAGGCAAGCTAACTGCTTGCATACCAGCGTGTGTTCCCCAACTTCCTGACACAGCAATGACCCAATTGACAGCATTTCATTCGAATTATCCCTTCTGGGTGAATAAGATAGAAAATAATCAACACACAATCACGCGTGGAATAGAAATAAACTTATGACTCACATCAGAATCGAACACAGGTCTCTCAATTGAAAGGCAAGGGCACTACCCACTATGCCATACAAGTCATAAAAGAAGTTGGAACCTGAGGGCAATTGCTCCCAAGGAATTACGTAGGCAAGCTAACTGCTTGCATGCCAGCATGTTTTCCCCAACTTCCCGACTTTGCGATTGCCCAATTGACAGCATTTCATTCGAATTATCCCTTCTGAGTGAATAAGATAGAAATAATCATCACACACTCATGTGTGGAACAAAAATAAATTTCTGACTCACATCAGGATCGAACATAGTTCGAAAATGTGTCAGATGATAGCTAAACATTCTCTCCAAGACTTTGGGAAAGTTTTCCTCCCCACTTGTTAATTAAACATTCACTGTGTATTGTAATTCATAACATACTTGTGACCTATAGGCTTTTCAGATGCTTGACCAACCAAATAAGTGCTGCCCCAGCACTAGTGAAATAGCACTTTTCAACTTCCAGATCCATGCACCAAACAGACAGCCACACCCCTGGCAGGCTGATCTTCCTGTGAGGATTCACTCACACTGTTCTTGTGCACAACACTCACCCACTTCATGCAGAGTATGACGACAAAGGACCCAATTACCGATAAAAAAAAAAAAAGCGATGAGGAGGTATTGATTTGGGATAGGAAAAAGTTCGTCTTCCGGCATTGGAGGAAGTGGTGGAATTGTGGTGATTATTTTCCTTAGAGGTGGCACCGAAACAACTTGATGGTTCCCATGAAGATGCCGCATGAAGATAAGAGTAGTAGAATTAAAGACACTCTTGCCCAGGATTCGAAACCTCAGTATGACCAGTCTACATGCCACATCGACAAGACAGGGTCCTTGTAGAGGAAACGTATCCAACAAATTACAGCACCGGATGGAAACCTCACAGCTCTGACAGAACACTGCGTTAAGAATCTTCGTAGAGCCCACCTTGCACTCATGTTGGAACATACAAAAGTCACAGTCAGAAGGAGTCTGGTTATGTACTAGCACCTTCTCATCCTAACTAGTCAGTGCTTATAAGCGTAAAGATACTACTGTCGCAAATATATCTATCATGAATTGCAATACATCCTGACTTACAGTTGACAGCCGAGGATTGAAACTGGTCCCCAAAAAGGTACATAGTCTCTTCACTATCACATACTGTTACTGAACCATTAAAACCAATAGGGAAAAGTAGTATGATAAAACTATGAAATGATTTCAAGTTACTAACTGGAATTTCCACAAGCAACCCCTTATCAGATACACTAACTTTTAAGATACTATAATACTGATACAAATTCTCCCAAGCAAAAATTACTTGAGAACCATACAAATATGCTGCATTCATTAAAGTCGATTCTAAAGACCCGAAAGGTAGAATATCTACAAAAATTCGCCCCCTAGAAGCAGCAACCACTGCCTTAACCTGTGTCTGAATTTTCAGTGACACAGATTCCACTTCTTTCTCAATATTCAACATGGCAGCTTGACAGGAAGACAAAGCAATCATAACATCTAAATCTCCCCCCATCCTATCAACTGTGACCAATAACCATTTAAAGATGTCCATAAAGTCTCAAAACACTCCCGTAATTTCTCATTACTATCTTTTAAAGTCATCAAAGTTTTACCCTGGCTAGCTAATTCTGCCGATACCTGTTCAGTTCTCACCAAATTAGCAATTGACATACTAGCAATCGCTCCTATGATCATAAAAGCTCCAATTATCAATGGCGTAGCCCTCTTACTCCTTCTAGAAGAGACCTGAGAAGTCAAAGAACCCAAATTTGGAAGCAATATTAAAGCCTTCTTAATCCTATCCTGAACCCTAACAGCTGTAGCATTAAGTTCGGTTAGCCAACCCTGTAATGGATCAGACAGATTCCGTCCGATTTTCATCTCACCCAAAAAATTCCTAAGCAACTGAATTTTATTCTGGGATGCTTCAAGCTGAAGCCTTGCTGAACCTATTCCCTCAAATTCTATACTCCAAGATATTGCGTCAGACAACAACTACACATCATAGTCTTCTTCTATAATAACACCCGGGCCTAACCTCACTACGTATTGCAACACAAAAACAAAAAGCTGAACTCGAACAATTAAAGATTTCTATAACTCTATGGACCAGCGTCCTCCCCAGTTAAAAAAAAAAAAAAAAAAAATTGCTAGTCACACTCCTTTAAAACCCATTAAAAAAAACAAAACAAAGAGAGAGAGAAAAAAATTATCAGAAACACAGAACATCACAGGAATTAAGCCATAAAATTCCTATTAGCCTGTCTTTAATTTTAGATATGTGTCAGCCGAGACACTCCTGTATTTTCATCCTGAACCACAAATCTGCTTCCCATCTTTACTTCTACTAAACAAAAAGGATGCTCAAATTTAGGACCTAGGTTCTGATTCAATTGATTCCTAACATTTATTTTCACAAAAACCCTGTCTCCCTCAGCAACTTTAACTCTACCCGACTTCACATTGCTCCTATCAACCATATCCTGAGGTAGAGAGAACTGGATATTAAATTGGAGCTTAATATATATATATATATATATATATATATATATATATATATATATATATATATATATATATATATATATATAATATATATATATATAATATATATATATATATATATATATATATATATATATATATATATATATATATATATATATATATATATATATATATATATATATATATATATATATATATATATGTATATATATATATATGTATATATATATATATATATATATATATATATATATATATATATATATATATATATATATATATATATATATATATATATATATATATATATATAATATATATATATATATATATATATATATATATATATATATATATATATATATATATATATATATATATATATATATATATATATATATATATATATATATATATATATATATATATATATATATATATATATATATATATATATATATATATATATATATATATATATATATATATATATATATATATATATATATATATATATATATATATATATATATATATATATATACATATATATATATATATATATATATATATATATATATATATATATATATATATATATATATATATATATATATATATATATATATATATATATATATATATATATATATATATATATATATATATATGAATATATATATATATATATATATATATGTATATATATATATATATATATGTATATATATATATATATATATATATATATATATATATATATATATATATATATATATATATATATATATATATATATATATATATATATATATATATATATATATATATATATATATATATATATATATATATATATATATGTATATATATATATAAATATATTATATATATATATATATATATATATATATATATAATATATATATATATATATATATATATATATATATAATATATATATATATATATATATATATATATATTATATATCATATATCATATATTCGCCATAATCACTGCTTAAAATATATATATATATATATACGATAGGTGATAATGTTTATACGAGGAATATATGATATTATATATATCTCCAAAGGAGAAGAAAAAGTTATCACATCTGCCATGTTGACCGTGAGTTTGTCGCATATACAATCCGTGAAATCTACAAACGTTCTTTAATATCAATTCATCTCTACCGAATTAATATATTTTCATATATTGTTTTTCCGAATAATTTTAGGTGATAATAAGTCCACCGTCCGATGAGGTCGAACCAGCGACGGACGAAAATCAGGACTTTGTGACACTAACCAGTCGGCCACAAGAGCATGTATAAGTGAATACCATCTCCATCAACTCACACCGTCGAACTCAGGTGTTTTGCGTTTTGGAGACGATATCCACCCACCTCTGCCATGTTGACCGTGTAGTGCGTTTGTCGCGTAGCCATATATATGACTATTTATCACATCACCGTGATTCATATACAATCACTAGAAAGCTACAAACGTGCTTTAATATCAATTCACTCTACCTCCAGAATAATATATTTTCATATATTTACCTAAGAATTTTTTAGGTGATAATAATCCACCGCCCGTGATTCGAACCAGCGACGGACGAGAATCAGGACTACAGTGACACACTAACCAGTCGGCCACAAGAGAGGTATAAGTGAATACCATCTCCCATCAACTCACCGTCGAACTCAGGTGTTTTGCGTTTTTAACCGATATCCACCCCACCTCTGCCATGTTGACCGTGTAATCGTTTGTCGCATTCAGCGGTGTTATGACTATTTATCACATCACCGTGATTCATATTCAATCAGAAAGCTACAAACGTATTGCCGTTAATATCAATTCACTCTACCACGGAAAGAATATATTTTCATATATGTTACGAAGGAACTTTTTAGGTGATAATAAGTCCAACCAACCGTGAAGTCGAACCAGCGACGGACGAGGAATCAGGACTACAGTGAAACACTAACAGTCAGCCACAATGGGAGGGTATAAAGTGAATACCATCTCCCATCAACTCACCCGTCGAACTCAGGTGTTTTGCGTTTGGGGCGATATCCACCCACCTCTGCCATGTTGACCGTGTAGTGCGTTTGTCGGCATTAAACATAAGGTATGACTATTTATCCGCATCACCGTGATTCATATTCAATCAGTATGCTACAAACGTCCTTTAATATCCAATTCACTCTACCTCATATATAATATATTTTCATATATGTTACGAAGAGGGAATTTTAGAGTGATAATAAGTCCACCGTCCGTGAAAGTCGTAACCAGCGGCCTCACGAGGAATCAGGACTAGGTGACACACTAACCAGTCAGCCACAAGAGAGGGGTAAACTGAATACATCTCCATCAACTCACCGTCCTGTCAGGTGTTTTGCGTTTTGAGATATCACCACCTCTGCCATGTTGACCGTGTAGCGCGTTTGTCGCGCGTGGCATTATGACTATTTATTACATCACCGTGATTCATATACTATCAGAAAGCCACAAACGTCCTTTAATATCCAATTCACTCTACATCGGAAGTAATATATTTTCATATATGTTACCGAAGGGGATTTAGATATATGTGTCATAATATGGCTACCAGCGACAAACGCTCTACACGGTCAACATGGCAGAGTGTGGGTGGATATCGTCTCCAAAACGCAAAACACCTGAGTTCGGCGGGTGAGTTGATGGGAGATGGTATTCACTTATACCTCTCTGTGGCCGACTGGTTAGTGTGTCACTGTAGTCCTGATTCCTCGTCCGTCGCTGGTTCGACCTTCACAGGACGGTGGACTTATTATCACCTAAAAATTCCCTTCGGTAACATATATGAAAATATATTACTCCGAGGTAGAGTGAATTGGATATTAAAGGACGTTTGTAGCTTTCGATTGCATATGAATCACGGTGATGATAAATAGTCATAATATGGCTATGTGCGGACAAACGACTACACGGTCAACATGGCAGAGGTGGGTGGATATCGCCTCCAAACGCAAAACACCTGAGTTCGACGGGTGAGTTGATGGGAGATGGTATTTGCTTATACCCTCTCTTGTATTTACTGGTTAGTGTGTCACTAGTCCTGATTCCTCGTCCGTCGCTGGTTCGACCCCACGGACGGTGGACTTATTATCACCTAAAATTCCTTCGGTAACATATATGAAAATATATTACTTCCGAGGGTAGAGTGAATTGGATATTAAAGGACGTTTGTAGCTTGATTGTATATGAATCACGGTGATGTGATAAATAGTCATAATATGGCTACGTAAAGACAAACGCACTACACGGTCAACATGGCAGAGGTGGGTGGATATCGTCTCCAAACGCAAAAACACCTGAGTTCGACGGGTGAGTTGATGGGAGATGGTATTCACTTATACCCTCTCTTGTGGCCGACAGGTTAGTGTGTCACTGTAGTCCTGATTCCTCGTCCGTCGCTGGTTCGACCCCACGGGACGGTGGACTTATTATCACCTAAAAATTCCCTTCGGTAACATATATGAAAATATATTACTTGAGGTAGAGTGAATTGATATTAAAGGACGTTTGTAGCTTTCATTGTATATGAATCACGGTGATGTGATAAATAGTCATAATATGGCTACGCGGGACAAACGCACTACACGGTCAACATGGCAGAGGTGGGTGGATATCTTCTCCAAACGCAAACACCTGAGTTCGACGGGTGAGTTGATGGGAGATGGTATTCACTTATACCCTCTCTTGTGGCCGACTGTTAGTGTGTCACTGTAGTCCTGATTCTCGTCCGTCGCTGGTTCGACCCCACGGACGGTGGACTTATTATCACCTAAAAATTCCTTCGGTAACATATATGAAAATATATTACTTGAGAGTAGAGTGAATTGATATTAAAGGACGTTTGTAGCTTTCTGATTGTATATGAATCACGGTGATGTGATAAATAGTCATATGGCTACGCAAGAATCATTTTAAACGCACCTGCACACGGTCAACATGGCAGAGGTGGGTGGATATCGCTCCAAACGCAAAACACCTGAGTTCGACGGTGAGTTGATGGGAGATGGTATTCACTTATACCCTCTCTTGTGGCCGACTGGTTAGTGTGTCACTGTAGTCCTGATTCCTCGTCCGTCGCTGGTTCGACCCACGGCAAGGTGGACTTATTATCACCTAAAAATTCTTCGGTAACATATATGAAAATATATTACTTCTGAGGTAGAGTGAATTGGATATTAAAGGACGTTTGTAGCTTTCTGATTGTATATGAATCACGGTGATGTGATAAATAGTCATAATATGGCTACGCGCGACAAACGCACTACACGGTCAACATGGCAGAGGTGGGTGGATATCGCCTCCAAACGCAAAACACCTGAGTTCGACGGGTGAGTTGATGGGAGATGGTATTCACTTATACCCTCTCTTGTGGCCGACTGGTTAGTGTGTCACTGTAGTCCTGATTCCTCGTCCGTCGCTGGTTCGACCCACGGACGGTGGACTTATTATCACCTAAAAATTCCCCTTCGGTAACATATATGAAAATATATTACTTCCGAGGTAGAGTGAATTGGATATTAAAGGACGTTTGTAGCTTTCTGATTGCATATGAATCACGGTGATGTGATAAATAGTCATAATATGGCTACGATGCGACAAACGCACTACACGGTCAACATGGCAGAGGTGGTGGATATCGTCTCCAAACGCAAAACACCTGAGTTCGACGGGTGAGTTGATGGGAGATGGTATTCACTTATACCCTCTTGTGGCCGACTGGTTAATGTGTCACTGTAGTCCTGATTCCTCGTCCGTCGCTGGTTCGACCCCACGGGACGGTGGACTTATTATCACCTAAAAAATTCCTTCAAACATATATGAAAATATATTCCTTCCGAGGTAGGGGTGAATTGGATATTAAAGGACGTTTGTAGCTTTCTGATTGTATATGAATCATGGTGATGTGATAAATAGTCATATATATATATATATATATATATATATATATATATATATATATATATATATATATATATATATATATATATATATATATATATATATATATATATATATATATATATATATATCGTGTACACTGGAAAAGAAATGCTTCAACACAAGATACACATGGAAAATTAACACCTGGAAGGAGCGGCCGGCAGAGAGAGGCCAAGGTCTCATGAGGGCGGGGCTACACAGGAGAAGAATGGTAATAACAGGATCAAGGACTTTAATCCACTCCCCCCACACAGATATAAATACAGCTGGACAACATGTCTGGTCACTCTACGGATACTTGACAATGAGGACTGTTAGACCTGGAAAGCTGGTAACTTTTTTGATTAATAAATATCTCCGCTAGATAACATCCGGTCTCAATGAGGTGATGTTAGCAATTGTAATATTACAAAGAATAATTGTGGAAGTGATAAAATTAAGTATATATATATATATATATATATATATATATATATATATATATATATATATATATATATATATATATGTATTCTTCTCAATCACGAAGATAAAATATCTCGATGTACTCCACAATGAAAACGAAGGAAAAACCAGAGGAAAAAAGTTCTGAATATGTCCCAACAGTTTCTGTCTTCCATTAGGCCTCTTCCGGGGAACTTTATATATATATATATATATATATATATATATATATATATATATATATATATATATATATATATATATATATATATATATATATATATATATATATATATATATATATATATATATATATATATATAACACACACACACACACACACACACATATATATTTATATATATATATATATATATATATATATATATATATATATATATATATATATATATATATATATATATATATATATATATATATATATATATATATATACATCACAGAAGGAAGCAGTAGGGAAAGGCATCCTCATCATCTACAGTTTATTTTCAATGCCGACGTTTCGCGACGAATTCCAAGTCGCATTTTCAAGGCTATAAAATATAATATAATTTGAACATCAATAACAAATTAATGCAATGACAACAGCTCTTTCTGTAGTAAAAATATTTAAAAACAAAACACATTCCAATAAATAAAAGGAGTTCACTAAAATCTTAAAACAACCTACCTATATGAAGGAAAGAACAAGACTAATATAAATAAGTAAAAACAGAGTGAGGAAAACCAGTTGTCCAAACTAGGCTATAAACAATTTCACTGAGGACGATTGAGTATTTAACGACGGTACAGTCTTCTTGATAATTATGGATTCTAGGATGGTTAAGTCGTTGTTGTTCTACACTTGGCCTAAGATGGAAAAATCCTTGCTGTCAATGTAAGTTTTACATAAGTTTGAATGATTTCGTATGTTTGATTGCTCAGGATTAGATAACCTGCTACCTGTTCTATGACTTATGCCCCTGTGGGAATCTATGCGATCTTCAACAGCCTCCTCGTGCATCCCACGTATATCCCGTGATCACATCCCGGGCAAGTATACTGTAAACAATGCTGGACGAAAGCAGAGGACTGAGCCGGTCTTTGACTCTGAACAGAGACCCTATTGTTAAGGGATTTTTTGGGATGATTTTCAGATTTAAGGCTGGAAAACTCTTTTTGAATAATGGCTGTGCATTTTTTCCTAAAAGTATCATCATGCACGAAAGGAAACTTGCGTACATCTTCAGTTTCAGGCACAGTCGATTCAGGTGTTGCCGGAGTCATTTTCTGTAGTAGCAGTTTATTTAGGGATCTGAAAAAAGTCGTGATGGAAAAACAATTATTATTGAAATATTTCAGTAAAAGGATATCTCATCGTGAAAACTCATCCAATTTGACGAGTGGGTATAAGCCCTATGGAGGAGGGTTAATATAGAGTTCAGTTTAAAATTAAAGAAACACGAACTATAAAAATTCATTCCCAAACCAGTAAATGTATTTTTTCTATACACACCTGTGTAAAACCTGAGTCACCTCTGGAAATAATAAGATCAAGGAAGGGGAGTTTGTTATTTACCTCCTTCTCCATCGTGAACCTTATGTTTGGATGTTGTCGGTTGACGAACTCCAGAAAGGACTCTGCATGACATTCATGACGAAATAGGGAGAACGTGTCGTCAACATATCTTCGATAAAATAGAGGGCGGAACCTAATGGGACATTCGTCTATTATGCGCTCCTCCAGGGAGCACATGAAGATGTTAGCAAAAACTGGACCAAGTGGTGATCCCATGGCCATCCCTTCAGTTTGTTTATACAAAATGCCATTGAAGACAAAGGTCGTGTCCAGCACGGCCAACTCTTAAAATTGTTTAAAAAATTTTTCTACTAAAGTTACTAAAAATTGCATCTTCATCTGTAAAAAGTTTGCTTAATATTATCTCAATAGTCTCCCCCACCGGGACATTTGTAAATAAGGATTCCACGTCTAAGCTTACCATATATAAGTCTGAGTCTTGCCTGAGAATGTCCTCTTTAAACTTAGTGGAATTGGTTATCAGAAGATTGTTTTTTGTTAAGGGTTCTAACTCCTTTTACTTATTGGAATGTGTTTTGTTTTAAATATTTTTACTACAGAAAGAGCTGTTGTCATTGCATTAATTTGTTATTGATGTTCGCAAATTATATTATATTTTATAGCCTTGAAAATGCGACTTGGAATTCGTCGCGAAACGTCGGCATTGAAAATAAACTGTAGATGATGAGGATGCCTTTCCTACTGCTTCCTTCGTGATGTATACTTCGAGCTTCAGCTCTGGCCCTTATATGTATATATATATATATATATATATATATATATATATATATATATATATATATATATATATATATATATATATATATATATATATATATATATATATATATATAAATTTTTTTCGAAGCTGTTTCAAAATGTCGACTGTTTTTCCAAAATATTGGGGGATTTTGTTTTCGGCAGTTTAAAAGAATATATAAGTATTGAATTTAATCATATTTCTATAAAAAAAAATCTACAAATCCCATTTTCAAGAATATCTTACTCTGTTTCTGTTAAATATAGTGTCTTAGGGGTAGTCTCACTTTTTTATTTTCAGTGCATGGATTGATTCTTTTTATTTTTCATATTCAAGGCCTAGAGAAGAAGGCTAACTTCCATATCATTATTATTAATGAAGGATTTACTATTTAATATTTGTTGAACTTAGATAGAACGGAATTGGTAATGTTGTTACATTCTGGACATGAATCACAGAATGAAAGCTGACCTGTGGCTCTAAGGAAACATGAGGCTTTCAAGTTTAAACTCGTCTGAATACTAGAGGGCTTTCAGGTCTCTGAATTGGCGCTATGACTTTGGAACCGTTCATTACAACATAAGGCTTAGGTCTGCCTTTGTCCTCTTAGTTTATGTACTGGACGTTATATGGAACTTGATTTAGCAATTGAGAAACGACATATTCTCAGTTCCCATCTCTCTCTCTCTCTCTCTCTCTCTCTCTCTCTCTCTATTTTTGTTTATATGTAATTGAATTAGCATTAAACATCATGCTTTATCGATTTTCTTATGCACTGGATTAAAAAAAGGAAAGTGCCACAATTGTAGTCATAATATATATATATATATATATATATATATATATATATATATATATATATATATATATATATATATATATATATATATATATATATATATATATATATATATATATATATCCAATATCAATTAAAAGACTATTTATGTTGCTAGTAAAGAAAAATTATTTATTTGGAAACACGAGATTTAGCCAACTGATTTATTAGTTATTGTGTGGAATCATTACTTAGGCAGTGGTTCCCAACCTTTTTCCTGTCATTTCCCCTGCACCCAGTGCAACCCTCCAGATTTCCCCTTCATGTGTATGAGGAAAGAGTAGTTAAAACACACTGTGACGACTTACAAATTTATTTTTCCATTATAGACAAATACAGTATACTGATAAACAAATAGTTAGATAGAGAGCGGTTAGTTACCCGCATAGCCATAGAGAGCGGCTAGTAGCAAAATAAAAGGACATTTGTTTATTCTTCTACTTCAAAATTGAATTAGTGAGAAGGTTGAGGCTGCTTTTTTAGTTAGTAGGTAGTGTAATTATTTCCCCCCTGGTAGCTTCAAATTTCCCCCCAGGGGGAAATTTCCCCGAGGTTGGGAACCACTGACTTAGGGGGTCGTTGGTATTGCTAATAGAAAAAAAAAGTAATACATATATTTTAATCATGAAACGTCTTTGACGAATGTTAGTGAAATATTTTCAGATTCCTATTAGTATCCTTCTCTTCTATCTATTTTTGCATAATTTCCAAGACTATTATTGAAAAGCATGCCAATAAGTGCACGGGATGTTGAACTGGCCGTCAAGCTAACAAACGTCCAGTTCAGTTACATTCTTAGATGAAAAATGGCATCAAGTGAAGTCATCACGTTTGAAATACTTCTATCCACATCTGCTACTTTTCTGCCTTTGTTCCTTTCACTGAATTTAGACAGCTTTCACTTCCTCAGCTGCCCTACTCCTCGTGACGAGCCTCTGCGCTCACCCTCTAAAGTTTGCCATGTTTGTGACCTGAACGCTGTTTTGGGAGGGAAGAGGATCACGTTTTAATCAGATAATTAATAACTTAATTAATTATTTTTCTAGGTGAAGATCAAATGATTCAAAACCCATGCAGCGAATAAACATATCTTTTCTTATTTACCAAAAACCCAATACCTTCAAAAGTTGCCGTAGATCTTCGAACTATTACAACTTATATTGCAGGGATTTGGGTCCTATTACCAATACTTCTGCTATATGACATTTAAATTAGTCCCTCCTTCACCCAATCCCTTAATGAAATCTAAAGGTTACAGCCTTTACGTGTATGCTTATGTGAATCAATGAAAAGAGCCTGTTAAGCTAGCAGAGTTATGGAAATAAAAAGTCTAGAAACTCGACCCATGCCGAAATACGGTAATGATACCTCGCGTTAGACTCTGGGTCATTTGTAAATGGCGAAGCACATTCATACAATTCTCCGCTTCTTTTAACATTGCTTCAAATGAATCTCTCTCTTCCGCCACTCTCTGCTGGCCCAGTGATCAAGTTGGCTGCATTTCAACGCTTCATAGAATTTCCACCCATCTTAACACATACTCGTTTATGCTATGCATATTGTGCTGAAACACAGTTGGAAAATAAAACCGGATTAGAAGCATGTATTTTACATACGGTATTGAGAAACGCAGTGGCTAGATTTAATTTCAGGGTTTTATCTGACACAAGAGACTGATTTTAAATTAGGAAAATCTAAGGGGCAGATTTGATGCCTATGGGTTTACTGGATGGCAGGTAATTACAATCCGTTTAGCTTTACCTGAGTCTTCTCTTGTATCGAATTAAAGAGTGTCGACGGGAATGACTGTTTATAAGAGAGACATGTTTAGACCAGAATTTCTTTGGACTGATTTAAGCGGCATGATTTTTGGAATGATTAGGATAATCAAGAGAATTTTAAAAGCAAAGAAATCCAGCATACTATTGCTTTCTATATGAAGCATGAAAACAGCATGCAAATTTGAGGCAGATGTTAGCTGATGATTGATGAAACCCATGTAAAATAGTTTTGATCAATCAAATTTTCTTTTATTCCCGTGGAATGTCAGAAATATAACATTAACACATGTTTTTCTCTTAGTGCGGAAAAATCTTTTTATTTTGTGGTTTCTTGTGCTTCCGCTACAGTTTAACATTTGTCCCGGTTTCACGCCTTCTTAGTATGACGTGGTTCTACCTTATGCTTCACTTTTACTTCTTATTTTACTCACCGATCTCTCTTGATTGGCTGAACCTCGAACAAGGTTTTAACCTATCATCAGTGAACTTCGTCTCAGAAAAGGATTTCTAATCCTCGAGTAAAATGAATCTTGACTTGAGTTTATTGTGTGCCTGTGAGTGAATATGAATACAACCATAGAATAAGAAGTGTATTGGTTTTGATGAAAGTTGTGCGATATGTTTCTTATGTGGTATTCTCGAGTTGATTAACATTTGAGAGAAACTGTTGTCAAGTTGGCGATGTGATACCACGAAAACCAACACAATCATAGTGAAGGGGAAAATTTCCTGCTGTAAGAATACTTCATTTAATGTCAGTTTATGATAGAGAGAGAGAGAGAGAGAGAGAGAGAGAGAGAGAGAGAGAGAGAGAGAGAGAGAATTTACCATGATTACTGTGAAGGTAAATTTTGTCATCAACAGATTAAATACAGCAAAACAGATAGATAGACTGCTACTTAGATATATCCTACGATTTCCTTGTTGACCCAGTCAAACTTCGGTGGAGACGATTTCAGCAATGTAGAAGCGATGTTCCTTTCAAGAGTCCTCTCAATTAAGGAGTCATAGAATATATGACAGACCGGATTCCCTTTCATCTCTCGTTGGCAGGGAAAGAGAAAGATACAGCTATATTTGGGGATTGTGACAGGAGACAAACAATGCAGCAGACAGCAGAGAAATGGACGATTGAATCCAAAACCAGGAAATGAGAAACACGAATAGAGAGGGCGGCAGAAACCTGAGTGTCAGGAATTCGATCTTTGAGGGAAAATTTCTCTTCTTTTTATTTATTTATTTTTAATATAATTAGGCTAACTCTCAAATCTCAGAGAATGGTTGTTATCGAGTCAGTTAACGAGATCATGGGGCCTCTTCGGTAGACTTTTGCGAAGGTGACCGGAAGACTCCGCTCTTGAAAGGTGTGAAAATTATGGGAAGTCAAAGTTCAAGGAAATGGACAATCGCATGGGAAAAGACCACAGGGATTAGTGACTTATTTCTCCGGGTTCTGTTTTTGCCACTGTTCTTTTAAAATAAACGAGAGGCTTTATTAGAGCGGCAGCCCGGACCACTCAGATGCAACGAACGAGATACCGACTGTAACCCCTATTGATATTTAGGAGTAGACTTGTAAACGGTGAAACTGACCGTCTGCCGAAAATATATGGGTGGCTTACTTAACAAGCACCACTAATTGCTTGTTAGATTTTGGGTCTAGATCCAGTATATGAGATACCAGATGAAACTAATATATAATATATCCTTGGACTCTCCTGATTATAGAATGACCAGTGACAGACGTACTAGAGGGTGGGTTCCCCCTGACAGAGACACTGTAAAGGGGGGGTTAATTGGATCTAGATCCAACTTAGGAGATACCAAGTAAAATTTACACTACAATAGCACTGCACATCCTAGAGTACTATGGTGGTCATGACAGACATTTTAGTGGGTGGTTACCCCCTGACAGACACCCCACAATGAGTGGGGAGGGGAAGAAAGGATCTACATCCAGCATTGGAGATAACAAGTAAAATTTGCACTACAGTAAAAAAAAAGTTAAGTATATCTTAGTTTAACCAGACCACTGAGCTGATTAACAGCTCTCCTAGGGCTGGCCCGAAGGATTAGATTTATTTTTACGTGGCTAAGAACCAATTGGTTACTTAGCAACGGGACCTACAGCTTATTGTGGAATCCGAACCACATTATAGCGAGAAATGAATTTCTATCACCAGAAACAAATTCCTCTTGTTCTTCACTGGCCGGTCGGAGATTCGAACTCACGACCAACAGAGTGGTAGTTGAGAACGGAAGCCGCTCACCCAGCGAGGAACTGATGCAGTAGCAATGCATATTCAAGAGTGGTGTGATGGTAATGACAGACAATTTAGTGGGTGGTTACCCCTGACAGACACCACCACGAGTGGGAAGGGGGAGACAGGATCTACATCCAACATTGGAGATACCAAGTAAAATTTGCACTACAATAGCACTGCACACCTAGAGTGCTGTGATGGTAATGACAGACATTTTAATGGGTGGTTACCCCCTGACAGACATAACCAACGATTGGAGGTGAGAGATGGGACACCTTGAAATGATTCAATATGTATCATAGGCGATATTAATATTTAAAGTATTCAACAAGAAAATGGTAATTTTCTGCAATTCGTGAGCCAGATAAAATTCAAAAGGCAAAAATATTTCATATGGTTTATTATTCACATAGGCTATACTAGGTTCAGTGACTTCGAACATATTTCGGATGTATGTCTCCACCAGGCAAGAAAACTCACAAGATATAATCACTATTAACGAAATATGCCTTACATCCAAGTACTAACTATAGCCCCATTGCAACAATCACTTATATTTCATTCTCAAAAACAAAAATAAAATTATTAGTACGTTATGTACATACGTACAAGTACAGTTCCACTGCATTGTCAGAGGTTTGTTTTGGAAGAATCATGCATCCGTAATATTTATTGGAATTACTTTTGAAAAAGAAAGGGAAAAAACAAACTTGTACGATATGTACGTACTTACAAGTACTGTTGTATTTTCAGATATTTGACTTTGAAAGAATCATACATCGGTAACATTTAATGAAAATATCCTTGAAAAAAAAGAGGAAAAAACTAACATATGAACTTTGAGCATAATATCGATACAAGTGTTCCTATACACGTTTACTGCAGATTTAACATACATGAAGGTATTATAGTTTCTTATGCCTTACCCAATGATTTAATTAATAACATAAATACATTTCCTTAACACTTACTGACCAATTCTATTTGAAAATAAATACAAATCATTCATGAAAACAATCTGTCCATATTTACATGTAATTGTATAGTAAAAATTTTATAAAACAAAATGCCTCACTGAATGTCTACATTTCAAGTTTGTTTGTCTCACTTGAATATGAAACAGGAAGAGTAAAAAGGATATAATTATTCTTAACGGTATATACACCAAATAAATGTCTGCATTTCAAGATTGTTTGTCTCACTTCCACATAGAAATGGGAATAATAAACAGTATTTGTTTATAACAGTATATACCAACTTGATGGTACTTTCCAATATATTACGGATTAGCATCTAGGAAAATAAGAAATACGTAACATTTAATAAAGATCCCTTTTAGAAAGTGTAAACAAATGTATAATACAAATAAATATGTGCACAATATCATTAAAGGTATACAACCGGTATGTCCATATACATTTACCACAAAAAATAGTCGTATACATTTAACTCAGATTAACATATAATAAACAAATTTCATTACCAGTTGTTACTGCCCACTGCTTTGTAAAAATAAAATAAATAAATACAAATTACGCATTAAAACCTATAGTGTTCATGATATATTTATACTTATATTATCATGGCATCATAATGATAAAAATCTGCAAAAATACACTGCCTTGACAAATATCTGCATTTAATGTGCCTTCATCACTTGTACTTTCATCATCTGTCCATTGGTCATCACTTTCATCATGATCAATATCAGTGCAGGTATCAGTTTCTGCCACATTAGTAGTGTTCTGGATGAGGACCATTGGCACTGAGCTTCCCTCAGACCATTCCGGAATAAGAGCTTGATCATCTTTATTCCAACCAAACTGAGTTGGGTCTAATCCGTCACTGGGATTTTGCTTATCAGCTCGGTACCAAAGAATGCTAAGATACTGGGCACGTTGAATTTTCTTTTTGAGAGTTGCGGTACAAGGTGGCAGGAGTGCACAGTTGATGCGCTTCACATTCGCTAGAGGATTTCTTGCGTTAACAGATCCAGTCACTTTACTGAACATGACATACCTGGCTTCATTAAGGTCACTAAGGTGTGGATGGCCATATAGAGCACATACAAAGGAAGACAAATACTCTATGTCTGGATCCTGAGTGGAAAACTTTTACAAATTTTCTTGTTTCATCGTTTGCTATGATGTTAAATGGTCTTATTTTTCCTTTCCTGTAAAATGCTGTTGTGACATCTGAGCCCGTGAAGGCGTGGAATACTGGTAATGTGGCTGATATTCCAGCTCTTTTTAATTCCAAAATAAACAGCTCATTGATGATGATATGTCTGCGATTGTTTCCATATCCACAGTCCATTATGATTCTTCGTTTTCCTTGCTCTTCTTCACTCATCTTTCCCAGTAAACCTAACAGAATTACTACAATGTCAGTATCTGAAGCTCTAACAATTATATTCCCATGCACTTTGGATACATGAAGAGCAACCAAAGTATCTGCCTCCTCATGATGACCTTGGAGATTTTCTGGTTGATCAGTGATCATATACTCTTGTTCACTGTTAAAGGAATACTTCAAGCAGTAACCACCATGTGATACTACTAAAATCTTACCTCCAGTGATTGGACCATACTGATTCTTACACCATTCCACGAGAAGGAATTTTGCTAGTTCATCTTTGAAATTTCCATTTGTCAATAACTGGGAGCCTCTTTGTCGTGGAATTTGTTCTGGTCCGGTGATTGTAAATCTATTATTATTATCGTCACCTCTTAATCTCCTTTCATTATCTTTAAGTGAAGGGTTGATGCACTTATCAAAGAGAACATGAATTTGGCTTCCTGGAAAAGAGCAGATTTTTATCAAAAGTTCCTTTGCTATTGCTCCATAAGATCCATTTGTCTGCTGAAAGATTGTGTGGAGTAATAAGCCTCCGTCGAAAATGGTTGCTGCCACATTCCGGTGACTCACAGTTGATAAAGAGCTGTCTAGATTCATTTCCAGTAACCGTAGTAGGGCTGAATTTTCGGTTTTTAGGGGAGATCCATGGCTGTGCGCCAGTGAAAGGCAAACTTCTGTCACTGGGACTGACAGAATGTGTCTCAGGTCCAAGGTAGTATTCTGATGAGAAGCAACCTGGATTATACGTGCAAATACATCTCTTATATACTCCTTCTGCAGCTGACTTGAGAGTAGCAACAATCGATTTCCTTTTATTGTTATTCTCCATGGCGAAGTTTTTAACTCTTATTCTTGGCATGGTCTTTAGAAATCTAGACTTGTCAACACTGCACTCTTGCGGGAATGTCAATCGACATTCATGACCTCTTGAAAGTGACCCAAGCAGATAAAGCTTTGTTTCGTGATCAGTAGCTTTTCCAGATGAAATATTCAGGAGGTCAGGTGAACTACAGGCAAGGTCACCAAAGGGATTGCAAGTTTCCTTCAGTAATGCACTTAGGACTCCTATACTCTCATTATCTTTCTTGATTCGCCACTGACGAAGCTGAACAGATGGCTGCACAACTTCTTCTATGCCCAGTATAGTTCTTAATTCTGAAACAGCCAATCCTCTCTGACTTGCTGTAATGCTCCATCTGTGAAATGTGCTTTCAGAGTTCCTAAAGGCAACAATACCTTTCAGTGGAGATGCAGCATTTTTGTTCACTGTTCCAGACACATGTCGACTGCAGTCCTAGCATAGTTTTTGGTTGTTCTACGAATGGAGAAGGCACCAAAATCAAGAAGTTCACAGCATTCAGGTTGGGGGGACTGAAGCTTCTGCAGAAACAAACATCCCAGCGAGCATAATTGGGTCGATTTAACCCAAAGAAAATGTCCAATACAGTTGGTAAAACTGATACGTAGAGATCTACATCATTTGTGTGTATGGCTTGTTGTAGTTGTCTGTAGACTCTGTTTACCATGTACACATAAGTACTCCAGTATGCCGCAGTTGGTCCTAGCTGCCCTTCCTTAACTGTTGTAGGATTTCAGATGGCCATGGAAACTGTCATTCACTGCAAGATACTCCTCAGTTGGTTTTGCCTCAAATGGCGCTTCCTGAAGAACATATGACATGTCAGTCCCTGCTTCTTCACAAAGAGTGCACAGAAATCTCTGGAACAATAATCTTTCCATGACACAGGCAAGGATTTGATGAATATGAACACATCTGTTGCAGAATTTACCTTTAATAAATCCTGTCAATATCAACGTTCATCTCGTAAACAAAGATAATATAATATAAATGTAATTGAAGTCAGTTGCCTCCTTGACAAAATAATATGACCGAATTATTATAGCCCTACAGATGAATGTTATTTATATGAAAAAAACAAATAATATTCGGTTAAAATAAATACAAAGTATATAGAAAGGAGAAAAAAGATTTATTAACATATCACGACAATGTATATTACTGGTGAATAGCAGCCTACTATACGTAGTCTATATAGTAATTATCAGGGCTTGCCGTTCCCTCTCCCAACCAGTTAGGGTGTGTCTGTCAGGGGGTAACCACCCACTAAAATGTCTGACATTACCATCACAGAACTCTAGAATATGCAGTGCTATTGTAGTGCAAATTTTACTTGGTATCTCCATTGCTGGATGTAGATCCTGTCTTCCCCCCCACAACTCATTGAGGGGTGTCTGTCAGGGGGTAACCACCCACTAAAATGTCTGTCATGACCACCATAGTACTCTAGGATGTGCAGTGCTATTGTAGTGTAAATTTTACTTGGTATCTCCTAAGTTGGATCTAGATCCAATTAACCCCCCCTTTACAGTGTTTCTGTCAGAGGGAACCCACCCTCTAGTACGTCTGTCACTGGTCATTCTATTATCAGGAGAGTCCAAGGATATATTATATATTAGTTTCATCTGGTATCTCATATACTGGATCTAGACCCAAAATCTAACAAGCAATTAGTGGTGCTTGTTAAGTAAGCCACCCATATATTTTCGGCAGACGGTCAGTTTCACCGTTTGCAAGTCTACTCCTAAATATCGATAGGGGTTACAGACGGTATCTCGTTCGTTGCATCTGAGTGGTCCGGGCTGCGGGACTATATCCTCCTATCGTGCGGCTTCATAATATTTTCCAGTACACCTCTTCCTAAATTCCGTCTGTGTGGAATTCTCTTCTTCACTTTTTTAACGTTTCTTACTTTCCGGGGAGGTCTTTTGCTTCCTTCATGGCAGGAATAAGGCCTACCTTTTATTATATATAATATATTTACGTAAGCGTTGGCTAATATAGGCATTAAACTTTCTGTCCTACTGACCTTTGGTGGTAAAAGTAGAACAATCACGAGAGAGAGAGAGACAGAGAGGGACAGAGAACAAGAGAGAGAGAGAGAGAGACTAACTCTGTGCCTTTGGTGATCCTAGTGCTCGTTTCCGAGTCGACTTTGGAAATTATGGGAAACAAGACTCACATTTTTGCTCTATTCTGGACGAGGTGGTCTATCTGACATTTTTTTTCTTTTGTGACTTTTCAGCCGATGAAAATTTTTGCACGTTGAGTAAAATACACAGAACCTGGGAAAGAGAAAACGAAAGGACAGAAGTCTTTTGATATATATATATATATATATATATATATATATATATATATATATATATATATATATATATATATATATATATATATATATATATATATATATATATATATATATATATATATATATATATATATATATTACGCCCTATTAACTAGGTCAGATAGGGTCATAACCTCCTTCCACATCTGTTTTAAGAACAATGTCATATCAACTTATATCTCAAAGATTCTCCGGTACCAATGGTCAGTACTGGGTCAGCACATTCTCTCTCTCTCTCGTCATCCAAGTCACTACCTGAACTGAGGAAGAGCAGCAAACACATGACTACCAAAAATTTAATTTATTCTGTAATTTAATATGGTTAATGGTTGGAAATTAAAGAAAAATGAAATGGGAATATCTACGTCCCAAAATTGGTACCCTCAAAATGACCAAGGAGATGTCATAGTACTATCAACTTCCACTAAATGAGTCTGAACAACATAAAAGTTAAAATAAATCAGCATGACCGAAGTCATGATAAGTCACATTCCCCTCCATTTATACTGGCCTCTATTCACAATACATCTGAAGAAACAAATGAAAAACATAACTTTGGAAAAAATAGGCACAGAAAATAAATGAATGAGGGTATCTCCCATGTCACCTCAAAAGCACACATAGTATTAAAAAATGTAATAACAATGAGAGAGACATAAAATAAAAAATATATTGAAACTCATTCGAATTTTGGAGATCAAAGTCTTTTTCTCACCTCTTAGGCAGTACTCAAGAGTCCTTCAAACTGGGAGCTACACTTTCCACAAACTCATCATTGACCTGTACTCAAAATTATCAATTCACACCTTTCATGACCCGCCCAAAAGCGAACGAACGAACGCTCTCGCTGGATCTTGATGACTTCCGGCAGCATGACCAGCACATCGCCCAGGGTAAGATACCCCTTGTCTCTGTGAGAAGCCATACTGATTCTAGGCCTTCGTCAGCACTGACTCAATGCATACATAGGCGCTGTTTCCATTTACCTTGGCCCAGAATGTCTCCAAGCAAACTGCTTAAACCCCCCAAAAAACAACAATATAATATACCAATATCCTTAAGTGTTTCATATATAAGTGTGTGTGCATGTTTGTGTGTGTGTGTGTGTGTGTGTGTGTGTGTATGTACCAATACAAATGTGAGTGTGGAATATTTAATCTCCGTCTTAGAACTTTTTACACTTTTTTTCCAAAACTCATTGAATTCTTAGAGTTTAATAATGAGTACCATAAAGTAACTCGCCTTACTATATCTTAAAAATTCCGTAGAAACTGGTTTCAATGCTGCTTCTTCATTTCACAATCAGCCAACCATTTGCTGCCACTGGCTCTTACTACAGCGCCTCGTAACTTTAAGATTCTGTGGAATATGACGACTGATGAAAGGAAAAAGATATAGACAGGCAGGGTTCAATTAAACCAAGGCTTTAATTACTATATATACACTACACACACACACACACACATATATATATATATATATATATATATATATATATATATATATATATATATATATATATATATATATATATATATATATATATATATAATAATCAGACATCGGAGGGCACTATAATAGGCTGGAGAAGGGCGCAGGAACACATTCGGACCAGTACATACATTTATTCGTCTACGCGTTTCTTGACCCGTGGTCACATCATCAGGACATCATCTACAGTTATAAATTAAAAAGGGACATTCAGCATAAATAGTTAAAAGTAAATATACACAAAACAAAAAAAAATTAAAATAGAAAATCAGTTGAACTTAAACAATCGCACTTAAATACATTTACACATTAAAGAACCAGTAAAGAAAACTTAAAATGTAAACTTAAAATGAACTTAATAAAAACTGAGCTTAATAAAAAGGAACTTAAAAATAAACTTAAAAGGAAGAGCAGAAGGCGCACCTCTCAGGATGAAAGAGGAAAACACACTAAAAGAAAACAGCATAAAAACAGGAGGAGGAGGAGGCAGCCGACAAATGTAAACAAACAATCGCATCATCGGCTGTTCCCTGATTCATAGCATGATGCGATTGTTTGTTTACATTTGTCCGCCTCCTCCTCCTCCTGTTTTTATGCTGTTTTCTTTAGTGTGTTTTCCTCTTTCATCCTGAGAGGTGCGCCTTCTGCTCTACCTTTTAAGTTTATTTTTAAGTTCCTTTTTATTAAGCAGTTTTTATTAAGTTCATTTTAAGTTTACATTTTAAGTTTTCTTTACTGGTTCTTTAATGTGTAAATGTATTTAAGTGCGATTGTTTAAGTTCAACTGATTTTCTATTTTAAGTTTTTTATGTTTTGTGTATATTTACTTTTAACTATTTATGCTGAATGTCCCTTTTAATTTATAACTGTAGATGATGTCCTGATGATGTGACCACGGGTCAAGAAACGCGTAGACGAATAAATGTATGTACTGGTCCTGTATGTGTTCCTGCGCCCTTCTCCTGCCTACTATATATATGCCCTCCGATATATGTGGATTATATATATATATATATATATATACATATATATATTGTGTATATATATAAATATATAAAATGTAAATATGCATATATATAATGTATGTATACAGACACCCATATATACATAATATTTTGCTATAGAGTGTTTATGCAGCACAGTTAATGTCAATATATAGATAGGTATGTAGATAGATATATAGATAGATCATATATTCATTACACTTAATTTTTGGATGGAAAATAACACAAGTAAACCAAATTTGTTTACTGTTAACTTAATATCAATATATCCTGCAATATCAGTTCCCCAGTATAATTTTTAAAAATTAAGATACATGGATAACTTGAACAGACTTAAATTTAGTATATTTTAATTTCGCCAACGTTAAAGTGTATTAGAGCTTTTCATTAAAAATTTCTGATGGGCAGAAGATTAAATCATCAACAAGATTTGTGACCCGTCATATATTGTTTCATGCATCTTTGGTGGAATATTTTGATTTTTTAGCGCAGATGGAGATGGCGGGAATTCTATGTATAAATTAAGATGCATATGTCAGCATGAGACCAATCCTCCATCAGGCGGCCATCTGGGCTGAAAATTACTCATGAAACTTTGACGTTTGCTTAACTTCTTTCAGCTTGTGTTTATATTGGCAGGCAGTAAATAAATAAATGAAACCGAAGAAAATGTGAATGATGGGTAAGCATAAGAAATATTCATAGTGGGATGTTTTAATTGTATATGATGAAAAAGTTTGTCTCTTGTTCCTTTTTGAGTCATATGTTCTCCAGGATTGGTGGTCTTTGTAGAGAGATGTCGAAATTAAATTTCTATTTGAAACAGCTGGAATAAAAAAAAAAATTTTTTTGTTTAAAGGATTAGGTAATGCAGAGAAATTAGATTATGTCTGAAAGATAAATGTTTTCTTATTTCAAAGCTCTTGTATTTTAAGAGAAAAAGGCAAATTGATCCCCCTTTTCCCCACAAAAATAAAAATGTTGGATAAACATTGCAATAAGCATTAGGAGAAAATTTTCTTGATGTTCTTTTGGCATGAACCGTTGGGTATAACAGGAACAGAATAACATGATATGAAGGCTCACCAACTGGAACCTGTTGAAGATTCTCTTTGGGTATGTTGGGGAACATTAAAGTTCGTGAAGGTGCTGGAAAAATTTAAATAAAATAGTGACTTTATTTTTAAGGTTTTTTTTATAGAGTTTTTCATTTTATCCACAGCTAAATTGCTATTGTGTTGAAAATGATTAGTTCTATGAACAATGATTCAGCTACTCAAAAGACAGACGATTGCGTGCTCTTGCGTGTGTTTGTGTGTGTGCGTTATCATGTGTCACTGGGTTGTGTAACTCAACCTCATATTCTGATATTGATAGAATTTTGTAAAATTGTAAATTTTTCTTTTGGAGAAGGCGTCTTTGTTCCTGACCAAGGCAGTTTAGAGAATTACCTAATCAAGTTTATGTCATGCTTTCAGAACAACCGCTCGTTAAGAATGTTCAACTCTGGTGACGGTCATTTCTGGTTTGAAATGTTGCACAGTTACCTGTAACGGTGTGACTGTAGTTACCTTGATGTAAAAAGATTACATCATTCTCTCTGCTTCCTATTAACAATTTTCATTGTTTTATTATTTAATCGCTGCAATGTTATTGTGTTATTTATTTAAAATTAATTAAACTTTTTGTACTTTACCTGCATTTCTGTATTTCCAAAATAAAATGTTACTTCTAAAATTCAACTGCAAGATAAAATGTATAATTTTATATGAACGGCTTTGTTCAATTTTTTTTGGAACGTTAAGAAATTTCTGAATAATATTTACAAAAAATGCTAAGGGAAAGCTTCCATAAACTTGGAAATGAAATATGAAAGATCTGATAGGCCATGTCTGATATATATATATAGCGCTGGGAGCCGCTTGTATTTTTATTTATTATATATATAAAGTCGAGATTATGAATTACATTGCTAGTATCCAGACATCGTTAGTTTCTTTTAGATTTCTTATGTATGTACCGTTTTACAAAATTAGCGAGTAGTAAATGAAATACAATCGTCTTTTACATTGTTCTTTGAGCCAGAAATCGGATGTAAAATAGATAATAATTTATTTTATTGCACTACTCTTATGGAGATATTTTTTTCTTGAAACAGTTTTATTTGACCATTTGCTGAGATTCTTAACTCGTAAGCAGCTCTCACACACCCAAAACACATAATATTTAAAGCTCGTAAAAACTGATGAAGAAACTTTATTTTGGGCTGATAAAAGCCGATGTAAAATATAAATTCTTGATATGTGTTGAGAAGTTCATTTGTGATGTAAAAAAATACGTTAAAAGTGGTTCTTGGAAATGTATTAAATCAAAGGGAAAAAATGCGATTTTTTTCCAGAAGAGAAATAGATAACATTAATGCCATCATCCCGCTAATACTGTAATTCCATTCTTCATGTAGATAATTTTAAAAAAAATTTCTGTCTTTTTCTCAAGATGCTCAAGACAGTGGTTGGTATTAAAAAAAAACAGATATATTAATTAATCCCCTTTGTTATTAGTAACTCCATGGAGTATATAACGACAGCAAATGAAAGACAAAAGTAAAGGAATGAAGGCATTTTCTTCACGACCTGCTGAATCTGATATTTAATGAGTATTGTAAATAAACAAACATTAACTGTAGCCCTTTAAAAGAAAAATTGCTGAATGCAGTTTGGATTTAATTTTTCCCCTTTTCAAATGGTCAGGTTTTCCGACTCCCAGAGCGTTAGAGTTATAGCTGATAACATTCATAACATGAACAGTCTGATAGCAAGAAGCAGAATGTTGAGAAATGTAGATTAAACGTCTATTTATTCTGACGCATTAGAATTTTTAGTCTTTTTTTATACCATTGAAAATCAAATCAAATTAAAAACGAAAAACACATTTGGTATTCTTCCTTCAATGGAAGGAAATTTTAACTTTTTTATGCCCATTTTCATCAGTGAAAAAATTCCGTTCGAGTTTTCGTTAAAAGTTTCAGCAAACATACATTTTATTTTTTCAAACTCCAACTGGCAAAAAGTCATCAATCTTTGTAAATGAAAAGGTCTCAGACATAATAAGTTTCATTATTTTATTAGGCCCCAGAGAAATTCAAGCGCAGGCGAGATGTGATAAGGTAAAGTTATAGCTTTGTTTCTTCCAGCTGTAAAAATGTAAACGCTTATCGCAGTTTTTCTTTCAGCTCTTGTAATTTTGAAAGTTTATTCTTGTACAAAATAGTAAAGACAAATTTTTTTCTTCACACAGTTAAATTCCTATATAAAATATATATATATTTATTCTTAAAAGTCTCAACTATCCGATATATTTCTTCAAGAATTGCTATAGATACTGTCCAACAACATCCATTGTCCTTTCTATAGGTGTATAGAATTATAGATCTTGATTAGATAACTAGATATTTTATAGAATATAAGTGGATATATATATAAATATATAAAAAATCAGGTTTTTATGAATGGTTCTATGAAACAGAATAGTGTGTGTGTTGTATGTAATGTATGTAACACTGTACACTGTCTTTTCATATTCAAATGACTGAGTTTTGGGGTAAATCCTGTGTAGGAAACTACCATAACTCTTGTCACCAAATGCAACTAACAGAAGATTCACAGTATTATGTCGAGATCACCCGTACGTACTAGCGTCATTCACCAAAGTTCTTTAATTATTTTTGGTTCCTGATTATTGAGTCTCTTCTCTGATAGCGTCAAAGTCTCCGTGATTGACATTCTAGTTAAGTATGTAAATCTGGTGGAATTATCCGGAAGCGAAGTAAATGCAAAATCAATTTTGATGGGGTCTTGTCAAGTGAAATGTCAGTTAAAAAGTGTGGTTGCTCCAAGGAACGTTGTTTCACTTTTGCTATTTGTCAATTTATTGCCTTTTAAATGAATAAACATAAACTGGCAAAAGAGGATTAAAATGGAAAAGAAAGTTTAGACTTATCATGCAGATGCTGTTGTTTAATCAGCAAATTACCACGAGTAGGTCGTTTTTATTGAAGCAATATTTATTATTATTATTATTATTATTATTATTATTATTATATTATTATTATTATTATTATTATTATTATTATTATTATTATTATTATTATATTATATGCAGAAACCTCGCCAGAAATAGATGACCATGCATATACTTTTATTTGTATTTTTATTTTTTCATTATATTTTTACATTATATATATATTAGTCCAAGTAAGAGAAAAGAGAATAAAACACACTAATAGCTCAGTAATTTCGCCTTCGACCAGGACTCTTCAAGAGCTTTATTACAACTAAACAGAAGATTATATATATATATATATATATATATATATATATATATATATATATATATATATATGTGTGTGTGTGTGTGTGTGTGTGTGTGTGTATGTATATTAATGAAAATGGTTTTATACGTTGTCACTCCTGTAGGATATCATCACCTTCCTTTACATTTCATTAATCATTAAGTTATTTATTTCATTTCACTATGGCGCCGAATGACGAAGAAAGGTCCCAGTGCTTGGGCTTGTTCCTAAATTTCATAACCCGCCCATCCATCCAACCAACTCTAAATCGATTTATCCACAAACTTTGCCGCAGCGCCTTCTATCCGTACGGAAGCTTATATGACATTCATGTATGCCAGATATGTCATGTTTTCGTTTGTTCATGGTTTTCCATGCGCGTATATGTTATAAACTTGACATCATCTGTAGATAGGTACGTCCACAATATATACAGTAGTAAAGCATGTCAGAAGCACATCGCCACCTCTTTGGCGCAAACATCATAGATAGGCTGAATACAAGTCTACGATTTGTTCATAGTCTTTGTTTTCAACCTGTTTTGTGACGTGTACGCGACAAGTTCCCGTCGTGTCTTCATGCATGTTTTTTCTGAAGTGTGGCCGCACCCTAATAGTTCAGAAAACTTATTTATTCATCCATTTTACGGCACTAAATTCAGTCGATATAGTATACCAATGCTAATATCCTGTTCTCCAAGGTAAATAATGTACAGATTAAAGATATTATTTGTTTATTGTGTATACTACGCCAATCTCTCTCTCTCTCTCTCTCTCTCTCTCTCTCTCTCTCTCTTCTCTCTCTCTCTTCTCTTACTAAGTCTAATTGTTTACGAACCAATCTAAATCCTCTGTGAATATAAATTTCATAGACGACCATGTATAGTAATTGTACTCATATGAGTTATTACTTTTTATGAAAATTGTGAAAATTTTCACCAAATACAGGTGATTGACAGATTTTATTTAGTTGCTTGTTGTGATCGTTTGACAACCATCATTATTGATCATCGTAGTTTTGTAATTTTCCCTTTTTTGCTTGTGTGTGTGTGTGTGTGTGTGCGTGTGTTTGTGTGCACATGCTGGTACCTGTAAACTTTCTTTCCAAGCGCCTCGCTCAGTTAATAGTCCATGGAATCTATAATGGAAAAAGGGCATCCTTTCTTCCGCCTTTGAGCGGAGGAAGGGGTAGGAAATTTCAGTGAAGTTGAGGGAAGTTTTGAGCTTACTTTCTAACCCTAACTGATCCCCTCTAATATGGGCCAGCTACCCTCTAGCATAAACAAGGGGAAAAGTCTTGTGGTGCGGTTCCTTATGTGAATACACAATGAAAATTTGTACCATGAATCTCCAGGGGCCCCTGGGGCATAAAACCGCAAGCTTTGGAGAGCAGGCCCTGAGCTTGTTGGAGGAAGGATTTGTGTGCTCTGCATAAAAGCCACTTTCCCCCCTCCCCTTCCTCCCACCTCCCATCCCTCCCCATGAATCCTACCCCACTCCACCCAATCCATGTCTCACCCTAATGTCGTTAGTGAGGTCCCTCCCTTCCTCCCCCTTCACTTTAACCAC